>NW_015538004.1:265081-265459 GCF_001515605.1 Sinocyclocheilus anshuiensis
GTTTGCCGGGGGGGGTGGGAAGCAAGGCAAAGTGCTGTTTGATTTTTTTATTTGCATGTGTGAAATCTCTTTTTTATGAACATGTTGATGTGTATTTTGGTTTTAATGCACATATGAACATTCATCTGTACCAGTGTTAATGAGATATCAGAGATCAGAGTTTTTGGCGGCCTGTTTTAATTTTAGTTTTAGTCTAGTCTTTGTGTGAAGCTAAGGTTCGTTGACGACGATATTTAATCATAATTTTCGTTTACGAAAGCAACACTAACAACAACAACATCAAAGTATTAAGTGGGCCTGTCAATTTACACATTAATACACAAAAAAATATGGGATTAAATAATAATAATAATAATAATAATAATAATAATAATAATA
>NW_015538004.1:265719-277048 GCF_001515605.1 Sinocyclocheilus anshuiensis
TTATTGCAATCTCTATCAAGACTCCATTATAGGGATATTTTATTGCTCAGTGGTGCTCATTCTAACCTCAGGAGACTTAGTTGTGATTCTCATGTATTTCTCATTTTAGTCTCAGATGTCTCTCCTAAAAATCCTTAGGATAAATAAAAGTAGACACAACTGAGAAATGAGAAAGTTCTGAAAGCAAGGAATTCAAAATGACAATGGGAGAGAAACATGGGATATCTCTTTATTGTCTTGCAAGCTTTTACTACTGAGAGGTTGCTTTTTTTATTGCAATGGGGTTTTTCACCCCAAAAAGTGCATTTAGCTGGGATTCAAACCCATGCTACCTGAGGTGCAGTTGTGCCGTCAAGTTGATGTGCTGTCCACAAGGCTATGGCTCTGACAGAGATTGCTTAACACTCAGGATACTAAAGGCTGATTCTCTTATATGTCTCATTGAGGTATCAGCTTTGTCTTAAGATGTATTCAGTTTTATTTTAGGAGAAACGTTAAACTTTTACTAATATTGTAAATACTAAAACTATAATTTAAATAGCATTAAACTTTTCAGAACATCAAGGGTTACTAGTTTAAATGTTTAAATTGATCTTCAATGTCCAGCATTGTATATACACCACATTTTCCAAACACACTAGAAAGGACTTTCAAGTGCAACATGTTTAGAATAAGAGCAATACCTTTTTTTAACAAATGTAACACTTTACCAGTGTACCAGTGTTTTTTTTTTTGCTTTGTTTAGCATTAAAATCTGGTCTTGTACAGCTAATTTTTGCATGTATGTAAATATAGGTTATGGTTTCCTCTGTTAAATAATTTGCAATAAAACACTGTCTACATAAAACAACTTCAAATATGACAATGCATGTATTGTCTTAGATTGAAATGGATAAATGACATGGAAGCTAACCAGAGGGAAGAAAAATAAAATAAAAAAGAGATATCTTTTACATTTCAAAATTTAACATTTCAAATATTTCTCCTAGACAGAAAAGAGGTTACTTTAAAATGGAATGGAAACTTTTGCTTGAATCTCCTGCTTCTCAAACTTGTCTCCTGAGACAAAAACTCTAACACTGTCTCAATGGTCTCCTTTAAAGCTCTAGAAGAGATCTCAACAACATCACACACTGTGCTCTGATTTTTCCCCTTAACTAGAAACTATGGATTTCTCACATTTTTCTCCTCTTCAGTTTAGAAGAGATCTCAACAACATCACACACTGTGCTCAGTTTTTTCTCCTAATCTAAAGACTCCAGTGGTCTCATATTTGTCTCCTCCAATGTTTCAAACAAGATCTCAACAACATCACACACTGTGCTCAGATTTTTCTCCTACACTAAAGACTCTGGAGCTCTCACATTTTTTTTCAAGTTTGAGAAGCAGGAGACTCAAGCAAAAATCTCAATTCAATCTTAAAGTAACCTCATTTCTGTCTAGGAGAAATATTTGAGATGTTAAAGAGATCTCACTTTTGATTTTTCTTTCCTATGGGTTGGGATGCCATTAACACAGGAAGTGTTCTTGCATTCAAAGACAACTGGATCTACCACACTGGAGCTTGATACAGCATATTAAAAACTTCATAATAAGAATGAAAAGCATTTGTGCATAGACACCTTATCTCACCCAGTTCTTCTAGAATGTGATTACGGATTCTGATTATGAACATGAATTTGACCCGAAGAATAAATGCTGTATTAAATGCAGGTAATCACACTCGCTCAGTCAATCTCTACTCTACATATTACAGTAAATGTTTAACTTCAATGAAGCAACTCAGGATTCCTTGCTTAGTTTTAAAGTGAAATTTTTGAATTAGTAACAGAGGCTTGGTCTCGTGTTTTAATTTCCAAGAACATATCTGAGCTACTTTTTCAAATAAGTAATACCAGTTAATTTGTTTTTCAATCTTTTGACTGACAGCTCTCTTGTCCCCTTGTTGAGAGAAATCGTGAGTAAGTGCAGAGATGTTGTGTGTGCTGTGTAAACATGATGTTACTGTCGTTTTAGATTAAATGTTAACATGCATTTACTCATCTCACTTGCACAAAAACAGATTCAGTGTTCCTCAAAATGAATAAAAACCATGAAACTGACACAAACCTGCAATAATTAAGTATGTTAAATAACACAAATATCTTTTTTTTTTTTTTTTTTGCTGAAGAGTGTTGAACTTTCTTCTCCTGCGTCCTATTCTTCATGCAATCCAGAATAGCAGCACAGCAGAAAGGTTGCAACCTCTACTGTAGAGATGCGAATGTACTTTTCCTTCAGCCTTATGCATATTCATTTCACATTTGGTGTGAAAGGGCTTTTACATTGCCAAAAATATAACTTTTTTTTATGTTAAAGAGATCTCACTTTTGATTTTTCTTTCCTATGGGTTGGGATGCCATTAACACAGGAAGTGTTCTTGCATTCAAAGACAACTGGATCTACCACACTGGAGCTTGATACAGCATATTAAAAACTTCATAATAAGAATGAAAAGCATTTGTGCATAGACACCTTATCTCACCCAGTTCTTCTAGAATGTGATTACGGATTCTGATTATGAACATGAATTTGACCCGAAGAATAAATGCTGTATTAAATGCAGGTAATCACACTCGCTCAGTCAATCTCTACTCTACATATTACAGTAAATGTTTAACTTCAATGAAGCAACTCAGGATTCCTTGCTTAGTTTTAAAGTGAAATTTTTGAATTAGTAACAGAGGCTTGGTCTCGTGTTTTAATTTCCAAGAACATATCTGAGCTACTTTTTCAAATAAGTAATACCAGTTAATTTGTTTTTCAATCTTTTGACTGACAGCTCTCTTGTCCCCATGTTGAGAGAAATCGTGAGTAAGTGCAGAGATGTTGTGTGTGCTGTGTAAACATGATGTTACTGTCGTTTTAGATTAAATGTTAACATGCATTTACTCATCTCACTTGCACAAAAACAGATTCAGTGTTCCTCAAAATGAATAAAAACCATGAAACTGACACAAACCTGCAATAATTAAGTATGTTAAATAACACAAATATCTTTTTTTTTTTTTTTTTTGCTGAAGAGTGTTGAACTTTCTTCTCCTGCGTCCTATTCTTCATGCAATCCAGAATAGCAGCACAGCAGAAAGGTTGCAACCTCTACTGTAGAGATGCGAATGTACTTTTCCTTCAGCCTTATGCATATTCATTTCACATTTGGTGTGAAAGGGCTTTTACATTGCCAAAAATATAACTTTTTTTTTAATTAAAAACAAACAAGCAAGAGCAGCCCAAATGAGAACAAGTAACACAAAAGTAACATAACACATTACTTTTTAGAAAAGTTACTTTTTTTAGGGAGTAACGCAAAATTGAAATGCATTGCTTTTAAAAGTAACTTTCCCCAACACTAATAGGTGACTCTTATTAAGCATCTTTGAGCTTGTTGTTTGGGTTTGGCTCATAAAGTTATCCAGTTTAAAAGTAGGCAGGCGCAGGTCACTATATTTTGGTATGTGGCTTATTTCCTAGATGACACTTTTGGGTTTGAGTTTAATATGGGCTTGTTCTAATAGTTTTTTTTCTTGGAGCCATCCTCTAGCAGCCAGTCCATGAACTGCAGATTTAGTCACTTCCGTGTTGGTTTCACGAGAGAGACCGGAAGGTTGCCGCTTGGTCAAAACGTACCCTGTGATTTCTTGTACTGTGCATACAGAAAAGACACAACTCTGATATGTGTTTAAATACTGTACATTATTAACTAGTTGTTTAGTTTCATTTCGTACATACTGCGTAGAATTTCTGTAAATCCAGTTGTTACTATGAATTTTTCGGGAGTCAGTTTTGTTTGTAAAATGCAGTTGTCACTCCTGTAAAATACTCCTGTAATAAAGAACTGAGTGTGTAAAGAACAGGATTAAGCACTAAAATGTGAATTGATAACTGAAGGTGTACGTGGCCATCAAGTTGACTGAAATTACCCCCAGCTGTGTTTTCGGAACTGATAGCCGCGAGTAAGAAAGTTTTGAGTTAATCAACCAGGAGTTTGGGGTTTATGTGATGGTAAGTTAAAGTTTCAGTAAGTTTTTCTCTTTTTTCTTGACAAATTACACTGCAAATAAGTAGTGCCAGCTGTCAGTTGATGTCACTGTTTGTTTTGGTTCAAGATATTGTGCAGTTGATTATCACAATATATTGATAATTCACCAAAATTTCCAGTTGTGCCTGACCAGTCGTAAAGTGTGTTATGTAGTGGACTGGTTAAGTCATTAGGTTTGTGCTCTTCTCTGAATGTTAAAGACTAGAATCTACCCCGGTCAATGGAAACAGTCTTTAAGTGTGTTGAGCTCAATCTTAGAATGTTTCATCTAGTCGAGTAGTGTGTCTCCAGCCTAAACTGTCAACTTGAGATTTGAATCTGTGGTGAAAGATTTTTCTTTGTCATTTCAGAACTTATTTTTCATAAGCCACACACAAAGAGAATTCCTCAACAGTATCAGTTACAGTATCTTTCCCTATGAAACAAGCATACTGTGTCTTTGATGGGGCTCAAGAATACCATTGTCATTATTCACAATGGAAAAAAAACAAAACAAAACATGATTTTAAGCTCATTTCAATGTGTTTATTCATTATTTTGCAATAAAGTTCTGTACTAAAAGGGATGTGACATCACAGTTTGCGAGTTTATTAAGTTCTCTAAAGGGAGTCAATTTCGAAGCGCTGTGGTGCAAACCAATAGAAACGCTATACAGAGATGTTCCTACAGATTCTATTAGCCGGTGTCGTTTTGCAAACTTGGAGCAAAATCAATAACAGCCCAGGGGACAAACTGTGCTGTCGAACAGAGCAGATCCTTATGCAACTCGTTACAGCTTGTTTCCAACTCCATTCCAAATAGCTACATGATGGATTTATTAAACAATATATGCAATAAAATCTAGTTTGTGATAATGAACAATTCAAAACTTATTAGCATTATGAATGTGTATAATGTTCTGAAATGCTCTGAACCTTTGTGTGTAGAACAGACAGAATTTAAATATGTTATTCACTGGAAACCATGCCTGACAGCTGTGTTCACTGTTTACTTTCATTGTATAGAAAAGAGCAGCTTGGGCATTCTGCTAAGGTATCGAAAAACATAAGGGTCTGTAAATGGTGACAGAATTTCTGTTTTGGGGGTAACTATATTCCTTGCTGCCTGGCAAAAAAGCAGACAGGTTTGTTTTAAGCATTAGAGTGGGGATCACCAAAACTTAGTGAAGCTGATCACCATCTGAAAAGTATTCATACACATTTGAGGAAAATCAATCAGCAAAATGTCATCTGCTCCACCACACAGGTCAGTTCTCTTCCTAACCATCAGACATGAATAGTAAACCAAGAGAATTCTCTTTCTCAGATGAATAATTGATAAAACCCTAAGGGGGTGGATTGGTCCATTATTCAGTACAGCCTGAAGCTCACAAAGGCATGGTTCATTAAATGGGGATATTCAATTTTGGGCTGAGATAGTGGTTTGACTTTTTTATACTGTGTTTAGTGTGGCAATAAGAAATAACAAGAACATGAACAAAAGATACATGTCTGCCTTAGAGATTATTGAGGAAAAACCTAGATATTGAGATAATTTAACGCTGGGAGGCTGAGTGAATAAAATCTGCTCTATGTTAAGATTTTAAAAATTACAATTGTACATTTAAAACCTTTTAAAACCTAATGTTCAAAGCCATGTCAAAATTCTACCCCATCTTGTACTTCAGTAACTATTTGCAATGCCTGATCGAACATCGTTTGCTGCTGAACATGCAATTCTAGTAAAAAAAAATATATAATTTAAAAAAAAAAATAAATACAGTGGATTAAATAGTATAATACAATTTTAATATGAACATATTATCTTATATTCTCAATATATTCTTGTTTAAATATGTAGCCTAAAATAATATAGACTTGCAAAACCCACTGCTAGGGTGTTCTGGTAGTAGCCAGAGAATTGCCATCTACTTCACTATAAATATTGTGTTGTTTTTCTTTATTTGCTGTTTGATTAATCACGGGTTCCCTCTTATGTCATACCCCAGAGTTCCTTTATGCATTTATGTACATGTGCCATCTTCAAAAATAGTGCTGATTGATGACAGGCTATATACAGACAATGTATAGCATGTAGCGTAGTATAACGTGTAGCATGTAGAATAACCATAGTTGCTGCTAGGAAATGCACATGTGACTGCTTGTTAGCTTGTTGTTATGCAGTTGCTAGGGTATTATGTATGGTTTTTGAAGTCAAAAGGTCCAAAATTAATTTATAGACATATTATTAAATTTTAAATGAAATTTATGCATTTAGCAGACACTTTTATCCAAAGCAACTTACGGTACATTCAGGCTATAAATTTTTTATCAGTATGTGTGTTCCCTGGGAATTGAACCCACAACCTTTGCACTGCTAACGCAATGCTCTACCACTGAGCCACAGGAACATATAAACATATAAATATTATAAACATGTACTGTATTCTGATTGTATAATCAAAAGACTACATACATAAACAAGCGATATTGCAGGACTACAAATCACAAAAAAAGTTACAATAGCAAATTTATTTACTTTGGTGTCCAACCAGGTTTGAATTTTGAGAAATAATTGATCTTCAAACAATACCAGCTTTAAAAATCAAGAGTGAAATCAGTCAGTCAATTTTTATATAATCATATGCATATGAAGCAGGGTTTGAATGATCAACTGAAAGACAGACTTTGTAATGTGTAACAGAAAACAATGCTCTATGAGGGAGAAATATATAAAAATGAGCAACAAATTATTAACTAATGTGGAGACATTCTGTGGCACTGTTGAACAAAAAAAGATTATGGAGGGAATGGAAAAGACATGAGTGGAGAAATGATATTCCCAAACATTAGGAGAATGTTTCCAGGATCTCGGTCAAAGATTCCAGTCTGACACTATCCTGTCTGTTTCAGCTTCAATAGCTCTTTCTTAGAGAACAGAAAGCTCATAATCGATTCTTTCTTTAACAGTAAATAGAGACTCTGTTTATCATTCTCTCTCTCTCTCTCTCTCTCTCTCTCTCTCTCTCTTGGTGCGCGTGTTGCAGAGTGCCCTTTTTGTTTTAAGAGAGAAACTGTTTTTCATGCGTATATGGATTGTTTTAGACTAGAAAGGATGTTTGGGTTATTACATAATTTATTTGATAGTTTTAATGAATCTTTTTCTATAAACGTATTTATTGCTGGTTTTAGATATGTTAGAAGAAAGAGGTTTATTTGTCAGTGTTTAAATTTTATTATAGGTCAAGCAAAATTAGCAATCTATATGAGTAGAAAAAACAGGATAGAACTGGGTGTAGATCAAGATATTAATATTCTGTTTTTAGCCACAGTAAAATCCAGAATACTCATTGATTTCCATTTTTATACATCCATGGATGACGTTTTCACATTTGAAATTAAATGGTGTAAGAATGAGGCTCTTAGCTCTGTTATTGATGGAAAAATATTTTTTTCTCTTTTACTAATGTAAAAAAGGGATTTGTTTTGTTTTGTTTTCCTTGTGGGATAAAAGGTTTGTTGAAAACGTGTTTTATGTGAAAAATTGTAAAAGTCTTTTTTCAAAATTCAAATTCTCTCTCTCTCTCTCTCTCTCTCTCTCTCTCTCTCTCTTCCGGTGCGAGTGTGAGCGTGAGTGTTCGGAGCGGCGTGAGTGTGGAGCGTGATTTTGCGAGTGAGTTTTTTCTTCTTTTCTTTCTTTTTCTGTGTTATTGCCTTTCTCTTCTCTCTTTGTTTTGTTGTTTGTTTGAATTGGGCTGCGGGGGGTTTTCCCCCTTGTGCGGCTATGGCAGTTTTTTAAATAATCTCACGCGACGTCATGGTGTTAAAGTGGCGTCCGCTGTGAGTGTCGAAGACTGCTGTTTGGCAATGGGAGAGGTTGTTGGGCATGATAGTATTTTGTCAGCGTCCAAAATGAATAGTGCTGTTGTTGTTTTTTTGAGTTCGGTGGAAAAGGCAAATCAGTTAGTGGAGAAGGGTGTTGTTGTAAACAACCTATTCACACCTGTTCTTCCACTTTCAATGCCCTCAAAAAAGGTTACAGGTTACATTGTTCCACCTTTTGTTTCTGATGATACACTGGTTAAGATTTTGTCCCGCTATGGAAAGCTGGAAGCTGGTATTAGGAAGATTCTTATTGGTACCACTTCACAACTGCTAAAACATGTGGTCTCTTTTAGAAGATTTGTCTATATGATCTTGAAAGACAGCGAAGAACTTGACTTGACTCTTAACATTAAGGTTGACAACTTTGACTATGTTTTCTATGTCACAACCGATAAAATGAAGTGCTTTAACTGTGGTGGGCTGGGCCATCTAATTCGGGCTTGCCCTGAAAGGAATAAAGAAGATCGTCCGTCAACTGATGATCAAAATATGAGGGAGACTAATCTAAATGATGATAAGGAGGTGGAAAGGGTAGAGGCAGGACCCTCCAATGCTCCCCTTTTGAATGTTAAAAATTTGACTGTTGTGGAAAATAATGGTAGGGTGCTTGAGGCTCAGCATGCAGCTTCAGATGCAAATGTATCAGTAGTGTCCTTGCAGGAAGGTGGGTTGGAGGCTCCTACTGTAGTGAGTGAAGGAGCTAGTGTTTCCGCTACTGAGTCAGTTTTGACAAGGGACGAAAGTGACCATGTGAATTGGCAGCGATTTGGAGTTTGTGATGAGGCTGATCTAGAATCAGATAAAACTGAGTTCAAAGTTCCAGTTAAAAGGAAAAGTTCAAGTGAAGCTCAAAGTGTTAAGCAGAAAAAAACAAATGTGATTGATGATGAAGACAAAGAAGGGATGGAAAGTGGCAATGAATCTTCAGATTCAAGTTTCAGTTTTTCTCAAAGTGACTTATCTAGTCGTAGTTACGAGGTAGAAGACATTAAACTCTTCCTCAGAGCAACAAAGAATAAGAGAGGAGTAAGTGTTTGTGAATATTTTCCAGACATCAAGCAATTTGTTGATAAAACCAAGTTGTTTATGGCTGAAAATTTATTCACAAATAAGGAGATTTATCAGTTAAAGAAAATTGTAAGAATTTTAAACTCTGATCTTGTTAATGAAAATAGTTAAAAAGCTTCAAGTGATTAGTTATGGGTTTCTAGTTTTGTTTTTAACAGTATTTGCTTTGACTTTATTTCTTTCTTTTCTTTTAGAAATGAATGAAATCAATATTGCCTCCTTGAATATTAATGGAGCGAGAGATTTTAAGAAAAGAATGGAAATTTATGAATTTGTGAAGCAAAATAAGTTAGATGTGATTATGTTGCAGGAAACTCATAGTGATTCAAATAATGCTTCTGATTGGGCCAAAGAATGGGGTGGTTTTCCATTTTTAAGTCACAATACTTCACTTAGTGGTGGAGTAGCCATTCTTTTTGCGAAAAATTTTAACCCACATTCTTTTCAAGTAGAAGAAATAGTAAAAGGTAGACTTTTAAAAATAAGAGCAAGCTATGAAAATAATGTTATTGTTTTTATTTGTGTGTACTGCCCAGTCTCAGCAATAGAGAGAATGGTGTTTTTAAATATCTTATGCTCTGTTTTACAAAAATGTAGGGCAAATGAGTTAGTGGAGAAGGGTGTTGTTGTAAACAACCTCTTCAGACCTGTTCTTCCAATTTCAATGCCCTCAAAAAAGGTTACATTGTCTAATATTCCACCTTTTGTTTCTGATGATACACTGGTTAAGATTTTGTCCCGCTATGGAAAGCTGGTTTCACCCATTAGGAAGATTCTTATTGGTACCACTTCACAACTGCTAAAACATGTGGTCTCTTTTAGAAGATTTGTCTATATGATCTTGAAAGACAGCAAAGAACTTGACTTGACTCTTAACATTAAGGTTGACAACTCTGACTATGTTTTCTATGTCACAACCGATAAAATTAAGTGCTTTAACTGTGGTGGGCTGGGCCATCTAATTCGGGCTTGCCCTGAAAGGAATAAAGAAGATCGTCCGTCAACTGATGATCAAAATATGAGGGAGACTAATCTAAATGATGATAAGGAGGTGGAAAGGGTAGAGGCAGGACCCTCCAATGCTCCCCTTTTGAATGTTAAAAATTTGACTGTTGTGGAAAATAATGGTAGGGTGCTTGAGGCTCAGCATGCAGCTTCAGATGCAAATGTATCAGTAGTGTCCTTGCAGGAAGGTGGGTTGGAGGCTCCTACTGTAGTGAGTGAAGGAGCTAGTGTTTCCGCTACTGAGTCAGTTTTGACAAGGGACGAAAGTGACCATGTGAATTGGCAGCGATTTGGAGTTTGTGATGAGGCTGATCTAGAATCAGATAAAACTGAGTTCAAAGTTCCAGTTAAAAGGAAAAGTTCAAGTGAAGCTCAAAGTGTTAAGCAGAAAAAAACAAATGTGATTGATGATGAAGACAAAGAAGGGATGGAAAGTGGCAATGAATCTTCAGATTCAAGTTTCAGTTTTTCTCAAAGTGACTTATCTAGTCGTAGTTACGAGGTAGAAGACATTAAACTCTTCCTCAGAGCAACAAAGAATAAGAGAGGAGTAAGTGTTTGTGAATATTTTCCAGACATCAAGCAATTTGTTGATAAAACCAAGTTGTTTATGGCTGAAAATTTATTCACAAATAAGGAGATTTATCAGTTAAAGAAAATTGTAAGAATTTTAAACTCTGATCTTGTTAATGAAAATAGTTAAAAAGCTTCAAGTGATTAGTTATGGGTTTCTAGTTTTGTTTTTAACAGTATTTGCTTTGACTTTATTTCTTTCTTTTCTTTTAGAAATGAATGAAATCAATATTGCCTCCTTGAATATTAATGGAGCGAGAGATTTTAAGAAAAGAATGGAAATTTATGAATTTGTGAAGCAAAATAAGTTAGATGTGATTATGTTGCAGGAAACTCATAGTGATTCAAATAATGCTTCTGATTGGGCCAAAGAATGGGGTGGTTTTCCATTTTTAAGTCACAATACTTCACTTAGTGGTGGAGTAGCCATTCTTTTTGCGAAAAATTTTAACCCACATTCTTTTCAAGTAGAAGAAATAGTAAAAGGTAGACTTTTAAAAATAAGAGCAAGCTATGAAAATAATGTTATTGTTTTTATTTGTGTGTACTGCCCAGTCTCAGCAATAGAGAGAATGGTGTTTTTAAATATCTTATGCTCTGTTTTACAAAAATGTAGTCAAGAAGACTTTTTATTCTTAGGAGGTGATTTCAATTGTACTGAATCTAATTTAGATAGAAATCACTTAGAACCTCATATGCCTTCTAGAAATCGATTGATTCAACTTGTTAAGATGCATGACTT
>NW_015538004.1:280585-287435 GCF_001515605.1 Sinocyclocheilus anshuiensis
GCTGTTTGGCAATGGGAGAGGTTGTTGGGCATGATAGTATTTTGTCAGCGTCCAAAATGAATAGTGCTGTTGTTGTTTTTTTGAGTTCGGTGGAAAAGGCAAATGAGTTAGTGGAGAAGCGTGTTGTTGTAAACAACCTATTCACACCTGTTCTTCCACTTTCAATGCCCTCAAAAAAGGTTACATTGTCTAATATTCCACCTTTTGTTTCTAATGATACACTGGTAAAGATTTTGTCCCGCTATGGAAAGCTGGTTTCACCCATTAGGAAGATTCTTATTGGTACCACTTCACAACTGCTAAAACATGTGGTCTCTTTTAGAAGATTTGTCTATATGATCTTGAAAGACAGCGAAGAACTTGACTTGACTCTTAACATTAAGGTTGACACCTTTGACTATGTTTTCTATGTCACAACCGATAAAATGAAGTGCTTTAACTGTGGTGGGCTGGGCCATCTAATTCGGGCTTGCCCTGAAAGGAATAAAGAAGATCGTCCGTCAACTGATGATCAAAATATGAGGGAGACTAATCTAAATGATGATAATGAGGTGGAAAGGGTAGAGGCAGGACCCTCCAATGCTCCCCTTTTAAATGTTAATAATGTGAGTGAAGGAGCTAGTGATTCCACTACTGAGTCAGTGTTGACAAGGGACGAAAGTGACCATGTGAATTGGCAGCGATTTGGAATTTGTGATGAGGCTGATCTAGAATCAGATAAAACTGAGTTCAAAGTTCCAGGTAAAAGGAAAAGTTCAAGTGAAGCTCAAAGTGTTAAGCAGAAAAAAACAAACGTGATTGATGATGAAGACAAAGAATGGATGGAAAGTGGCAATGAATCTTCAGATTCAAGTTTCAGTTTTTCTCAAAGTGACTTATCTAGTCGTAGTTACGAGGTAGAAGACATTAAACTCTTCCTCAGAGCAACAAAGAATAGGAGAGGAGTACGTGTTTGTGAATATTTTCCAGACATCAAGCAATTTGTTGATAAAACCAAGTTGTTTATGGCTGAAAATTTATTCACAAATAAGGAGATTTATCAGTTAAAGAAAATTGTAAGAATTTTAAACTTTGATCTTGTTAATGAGTGATTAGTTTTGAGTTTCTAGTTTTGTTTTTAGCAGTATTTGCTTTGACTTTATTTCCTTCTTTTCTTTTAGAAATGAATTAAATCAATATTGCCTCCTTGAATATTAATGGGGCGAGAGATCTTAAGAAAAGAATGGAAATTTATGAATTTGTGAAGCAAAATAAGTTAGATGTGATTATGTTGCAGGAAACTCATAGTGATTCAAATAATGCTTCTGATTGGGCTAAAGAATGGGGTGGTTTTCCGTTTTTAAGTCACAATACTTCACTTAGCGGTGGAGTAGCCATTCTTTTTGCGAAAAATTTTAACCCACATTCTTTTCAAGTAGAAGAAATAGTAAAAGGTAGACTTTTAAAAATAAGAGCAAGCTATGAAAATAATGTTATTGTTTTTATTTGTGTGTACTGCCCAGTCTCAGCAATAGAGAGAATGGTGTTTTTAAACATCTTATGCTCTGTTTTACAAAAATGTAGTCAAGAAGACTTTTTATTCTTAGGAGGTGATTTCAATTGTACTGAATCTAATTTAGATAGAAATCACTTAGAACCTCATATGCCTTGTAGCAATCGATTGATTCAACTTGTTAAGATGCATGACTTATGTGATGCTTGGAGACGTTTAAAGGGTACACAAAAACAATATACTTGGACTCATGTGCGTGATAAAGTAATCTCTATGGCAAGATTGGAAAGATTTTATGTTTTTAAACATCACTGTAATATTATAAGGGACTGTCACATTGTACCTGTTAGTTTTTCTGATCATTGTATGGTCAAATGTTCATTTTTCATTAATCTTTTGAAACCAAAAAGTGCTTATTGGCAGTTTAACACTGCTTTATTAAGTGACAGACACTTTAAATACATTTTTTATTTCTTTTGGGAAGATTTTAAAACTAAGAAAGAGTTTTATAGCTCTGTACAACAATGGTGGGATGTAGGAATAAAGAATTTTTTCATTTCTTTTGGGAAGATTTCAAAACCAAGAAAGGGTTTTATAGCTCTGTACAACAATGGTGGGATGTAGGAAAAGCTCAAATTAAACAGCTCTGTTTACAGTATACTCGAAACATCACTACAGAGACTAATTTTAGAATGAGTATTTTGGAGGCTGATATTTTAAAGCTCCAAGAATTGGCAGAGTCTACTGGTACAAGAGGATTTGTAGATTTGCTATTAGATAAAAAAACACAATTGGCTGATCTACTTGGTTCCAAGACACAGGGGGCCTTGGTCAGGTCGAGATTCCAAAATGTAGATCAAATGGATGCTTCAACAAAATTCAAAATTCGATCTGACTCTGGAATTCTTTTGATGGATCTTTCAGAAATTCGTCAGAGGGCAGTTATCTTTTATAAAGATTTATATAAAAGGGAGGTTGCTGTAGAGCAAGAAAATGAGGGTGAGTTTTTCTTTGAAAACTTACCTCAGGTGCCTGAAAGCATCAACACTGACATTTCTGGCCCTCTGAGTATGAGTGAGCTACAGAAAAGCTTCGAGGGATGGTGTCCGGTAAAACACCAGGCATTGATGGTATACCAGTGGACTTGTATAAGTCTTTTTGGTCAACAATAGGAGAGGATCTCCTGGAAGTGTTGAATATCAGTCTGGCAAGGGGTAAGCTGCCTCAAAGTTGCCGACGAGCTGTTTTGACCCTCCTACCGAAAAAAGGAGATCTTGGAGATATAAGGTGTTGGCGTCCAGTTTCTTTGCTCTGCAGTGACTATACGCTTTTATCAAAAGTTTTAGCTAATAGACTAGCTAATGTAATGGACAGTTTTATTCATCCTGACCAAACCTACTGTGTCCCAGGTAGGTCGATTTTTGACAACGTTGCTTTTGTTCGTGATCTTATTGAAGTCTCCAAGTTGCTAAACCTAAAATGTGGTTTTATTTCGTTAGATCAAGAAAAAGCTTTTGATCGGGTAGAACAATGTTTTTTGTGGAAGGTTCTATCTGCATTTGGTTTTAGTGGGAATTTTATTAACTTTATAAAAGTCCTTAATAGTGATGTGGAGAGTATTTTAAAGATCAACGGTGGTTAATGTACTCCTTTTAAAGTTTATAGAGGCATAAGGCAGGGTTGTTATACTGCTTAGCAATTGAGCCTTTGTTACAACAGATAAAGCTTAAACTTCAAGGTGTAGTGTTACCAGGATACAGGAATAAATTCATACTGTCGGCATATGCAGATGATGTGACAGTATGTGTCAATGGACAAAGTGATATTCAGGCATTATTAACTTTGTTAAAAACTTTTTAAAAAGTCTCTTCTGCTAGTGTAAATTGGAGTAAAAGTGGAGCTTTTTTAACTGAGGATTGGAAAGATGGTAAACCAAAACTTCTTATTGGATTAGAGTGGGGAAAAATAGGTTTTAAATATTTAGGAGTTTTTATTGGGTATGAAACTGTTATACAAAGGAACTGGGATGGTATAATTGAGAAAGTTAAAGGTAGACTTGAAAAATGGAAATGGCTGGTTCCAAAAATGTATTTTAGAGGACTAAATAATTTTCTTAAAATAATAATTTAGTGGCCTCTTCGTTGTGGCACAAGTTTGCTTGTTTGGAACCCCCCAGTAACTTTGCTAACAAAATTACAAGCACTGCTAGTGGACTTCTTTTGGGATAAGTTACATTGGATCCCACAAAGTGTTTTATTTCTGCCTAAAGAAGAAGGTGGTCAGGGACTGATACATCTGCAAAGTAGAATAGCCACTTTTAGATTACAGTTTGTGCAAAAACTTTTAACTGTTTCAGATGTCTTTAACTGGAATGCAGTGGCAAGAGTGATTCTAAATCGTGTGGGTAATCTTAATCTAGGCAGGACAATTTTTCTGATGGATCCTTTGGAATTTAATTTTCCTATGTTGCCTGTTTTTTATAAGAATGTTTTCAAAGTGTGGAATCTTTTCACTTTTCAGAAAGCGGAGGTCTCGAAATCTCTTTACTGGCTATTAGAGGAACCTTTAATCCACGGTAAACGATTGGATTTAACGAACAATTTTTTTCTTCCCGGACTAAACAAAGCACTTATTGATAATAGAATGTTGACTCTTGGTCGCTTGCTGGAAGTAGCTGGATGTGATTTTAAAAACAAAGAAGCAGTTTCTCGTCAACTTGGGATTAATTCTACTCGCGTTACGGCACAACTTCTTCGGAGATGGGAATCTGCTTTAAATGACCATGAGAGACTTTTATTATTGGAATATAATAATGGACTGTGCAATCCAGATTTGGAAGAGAGTTTTCCAGGATTGATTTTTGCTCCTAAGTTGGATGGGTACGCTGGGTTTTTTCTTGAAAAAGCTGCTTTGTTAAGTGTTAATTTTTTTTCCTGTGATAGAAAGTTCTTATATAAATCCTGCATAATTGCTTTTAATAGGAAAATGTTGAACAACAGAATAGATACACCTTGGCGTGATTTTTTTCATTTGAGTGAAAACAAAAAACCAGAGTGGAGAATTTTTTACAAACCACCGTTGATCAAAAAGACAGGAGATTTACAATGGAGAATTGTTCATGGTGTTATTGCAGTTAATGCATTTACTTCTGTTTTAAATCCTGGAAGTACTGATAAATGTCCTTTTTGTGATGACAGAGAGACTATTTTTCATGCTTTCTTAAGTTGTCATAGACTCGATCTACTGTTTTCTGTTTTAAAGGATGTTTTTAAAAATTGTAATGAAATTTTCTCGCAAGAGGTTTTCATTTTAGGTTGCAAATATGTTTCTAAGAGAAAAGATGTTTGTCAGTTGCTTAATTTTGTGGTGGGACAAGCAAAAATGGCCATCTATTTGAGCAGGAGAGAGAAAATTGAACAGGATATAGTAAAAAATATTGTTGCCTTGTTTTTTAACCTGGTGCAATCTAGAATTTTAATTGATTTTTACTATTATAAATGTGTTGATGATCTGTTTTCTTTTGAAAATATTTGGTGCTGTAATGATGCTCTTTGTACCATTTTTGAAGATGAATTAATTTTTACACTTTATTGATTTGTATTGAGTTGTAACTTGATGGGGAAAATAGGTTTTAAATATTTAGGAGTTTTTATTGGGGATGAAACTGTTGTACAAAGGAACTGGGATGGTATAATTGAGAAAGTTAAAGGTAGACTTGAAAAATGGAAATGGCTGGTTCCAAAAATGTCTTTTAGAGGACGAGTTTTAATCGCTAATAATTTAGTGGCCTCTTCGTTGTGGCACAAGTTTGCTTGTTTGGACCCCCCGGTAACTTTGCTAACAAAATTACAAGCACTGCTAGTGGATTTCTTTTGGGATAAGTTACATTGGATCCCACAAAGTGTTTTATTTCTGCCTAAAGAAGAAGGTGGTCAGGGACTGATACATCTGCAAAGTAGAATAGCCACTTTTAGATTACAGTTTGTGCAAAAACTTTTAACTGTTTCAGATGTCTTTAACTGGAATGCAGTGGCAAGAGTGATTCTAAATCGTGTGGGTAATCTTAATCTAGGCAGGACAATTTTTCTGATGGATCCTTTGGAATTTAATTTTCCTATGTTGCCTGTTTTTTATAAGAATGTTTTCAAAGTGTGGAATCTTTTCACTTTTCAGAAAGCGGAGGTCTCGAAATCTCTTTACTGGCTATTAGAGGAACCTTTAATCCACGGTAAACGATTGGATTTAACGAACAATTTTTTTCTTCCCGGACTAAACAAAGCACTTATTGATAATAGAATGTTGACTCTTGGTCGCTTGCTGGAAGTAGCTGGACGTGATTTTAAAAACAAAGAAGCAGTTTCTCGTCACCTTGGGATTAATTCTACTCGCGTTACGGCACAACTTCTTCGGAGATGGGAATCTGCTTTAAATGACCATGAGAGACTTTTATTATTGGAATATAATAATGGACTGTGCACTCCAGAACTGGAAGAGAGTTTTCCAGGATTGATTTTTGCTCCTAAGTTGGATGGGTACACTGGGTTTTTTCTTGAAAAAGCTGCTTCGTTAAGTGTTGATTTTTTTTCCTGTGATAGAAAGTTTTTATATAAATCCTGTATAATTGCTTTTAATAGGAAAATGTTGAACAACAGAATAGATACACCGTGGCTTGATTTTTTTCATTTGAGTGAAAACAAAAAACCAGATTGGAGAATTTTTTACAAACCACGGTTGATCAAAAAGACAGGAGATTTACAATGGCGAATTGTTCATGGTGTTATTGCAGTTAATGCATTTACTTCTGTTTTAAATCCTGGAAGTACTGATAAATGTCCTTTTTTTGATGACAGAGAGACTATTTTTCAAGCTTTCTTAAGTTGTCATAGACTTGATCTACTGTTTTCTGTTTTAAAGGATGTTTTTAAAAATTGCAATGAAATTTTCTCGCAAGAGGTTTTAATTTTAGGTTGCAAATATGTTTCTAAGAGAAAATATGTTTGTCAGTTGCTTAATTTTGTGGTGGGACAAGCAAAAATGGCCATCTACTTGAGCAGGAGAGAGAAAATTGAACAGGATATAGTAAAAAATATTGTTGCTTTGTTTTTTAACCTGGTGCAATCTAGAATTTTAATTGATTTTTACTATTATAAATGTATTGATGATCTGCTTTTTAAAATATTTGGTGCTGTAATGATGCTCTTTGTACCATTTTTGAAGATTAATTAATTTTTACACTTTATTGATTTGTATTGAGTTGTAACTTGATACTTATTACTTGAGTTTATGTAATTGTAAGTAGGAGATTTGTTGTAAATAAAATCTTTGTAAATTAAAAAAAAAAAAAAAAACTCTCTCTCT
>NW_015538004.1:287619-295148 GCF_001515605.1 Sinocyclocheilus anshuiensis
CTCTCTCTCTCTCTCTCTCTCTCTCTCTCTCCTTTCCACCCAACCCCCAAATCAACATCCTCCTCAAAATTTTGGTTCATCTTTATTTTTTCCTTAACTTTTCCCCCATTCCCTCTCACATTCACACATAACCTCGACTGTGTGACTTACATTACCTTTGCAATTAAATTAGATTTTTCCCCAATATCATTATTAACTGATTTCACTCCAAAGCTACCATAAATGTGGTTTATACAACTTGAGTCATATTATTCAAGCTTATTCAAAAATTCACCTTATGTTTAATGGAACAACAGCATGTGTTATTAGAACTGTTCCTTTACTATTCCTTTAAGTGAAATTATCACATTTAAGGCACATAGTACATAAAAATTGACTATCATTGTTAATTCTACTGTGGGTGTTGCACAATGTTCACTTTGTCTTTGTGTTATCTGGGTGGTGAAGAGTGAATGACTCTGTGAAAAAGCTGAATGAAAGCAGAACGAAAAACTGTAACAATTGGATTAGGAGAACAAAATATTTGGCTGAAACAGTGATGGGAGCAGCAGGCTTTGATGGGTAACTGGATTTCCCTCTATCTACAAGATTTTGTAGTCAAAGCAATGGGCTTTCCTGGCCACAGGCGAACACAGCGAGAGAACGACAGCTGGAAAAGGAGTAATAATGATGGTGAATTTTATATGAATGAGTTTTATATAATGTTTTATATAATAATTTTTTATAATGAATCTTTAAGCAAAAGTTACTCTGAAATTGTAGAGGCAAGAACCGATAGGGAGAGGATGCCTTAGAAAACAAGACAAATGAAGATAAAGAGGAAATGCATGTAATTGGCAATGTCACAATGTATTCCATCAAACTTTAAAAGAACTGTCAAACTTTTCTTGCATAGTTATTGTTTTTGTCACTTCAGCTCTGTCTGGTGTAAATAAAACTTTATAATATTAAACCATTTTTTATTTGTATGAACAGTCTTATTTTGGCATGTCAGTTTCAATAAATGAAAAACAGCATTGGTGAGGAGTGACAGAGCAACATATTGGCCAGGCAGTTAAACAGCTAATATTTGTCTATTTGGAATTTAAAACAATATGCCAGGTAGCATCACAAATCATTTGTTAATCATCAACAAAAGAGATAATAAAATAAACATGTAATAAAATTAATAATAAAAAAAAAAAACAGGTAATTGTATGAAATAAGTGAAAAGAGAAATCACATAAAATCATATTGCTTTGAGTCAATCTTGGTATATTCTTGTCTCATGTTTGTTTTTCTCAGTTTTCCTAATGTGAAGATATAATGCAACAGCACACTTGATAAATGCTTTACACACATATAAACACATATTGTATATTAGCACACACACACACACACAAACAAACATAAAAACAACCCTCAACCCTACTGGTGCACAGTTTCTCTGGCCATTTCCAGACCCCATCTGTCATTGCGTTTCGCTTCATGTAACACCCACCACTGACCAAATAAGCAGTCAAAGTGAGAGGAAGCGTACTCAGCCAGAACAAACAACAATTAAATACAAACCACAGTAATTCTACTGACAGTTTTATTATTTTATTCAAATTTTCACATTTTATTTGACAGTCTTGCCAAGACTGCATGCATGAATAGATGTTTATTATTCTGAATAACTAAAAGTTTTTAGTCATTCTACTTAATTAGTGAAAAATACATTACAACCAACATAAAACTAGGTTTATGCATATTCTCAAGGAAATATGAGTGGTGTTTGTCTGTGCAAAATTCTCTGTCATGATGCAAAGGTGATGTGGATGGTTGGCAAGGTGTTGCTATGCAGTTTTGAGATTTATCATTGGTTTCTAGGGATATTCTGAGCAGCTGCAACGTTGATACTGTCTAGTTCAAGTGAAAAGAGCCCACCCCCAAACTGATGATATAATAGTCTCCTAATATGTCTTTGGAATTTTCTTTGATTCAACAGATTGGGTTCTGATTAGAAAAGTAAAAAGGGCACCTCTCCTCAACAAGCCATTTGAGATAACATTCATGTCCATAGCAAAAACATCACGAGGTACATGGTTTAGGAGTCTGTTCAAATCGCTCCTTCGATTCATGCCATTAACATTCTCTTTAAGAAAATATAAATTTACAAGAAAATACTACAAGTGCCAATCAAGGTTCAGAGGCAGTGAATACTAGATATAGCCCTCTTTTCAAATTCTCTCCAGCACGGGTTGGTCTGAAACATAAGGAGTGCCTCAGAACCACAAGTACCATGGGAACAAGATAGATGTAAAATGAATGTTGATGATAAAGAAAGAGTGAGAGACAGAGTGACGATGAGATCAGTGTTCACTGTGCTTTACTGTTTGAAAATACTTATTATGAAATTAATAAAAATGAAAGATAAATCAAAAGTGAGTCTGTCTTTGAGGAATATGTAATTAATGTAATGAAAAAATTAAATGGAAAAATAATTTGTATTTTAAATAATAGATTATATAATCAATGCTTAATTTGATACTTATTTTGCATTCTTGGGTTAAAAAACACCTGGACAGGGCACAATGGAATGAAACGTGAAACATTTTGACACAGTGGCTAAAACATGGAACTCATGCTATGATACACTCAAAAGCTGCTAGAGGTGACAAAACAGCCTGAGTTGTCAATTTTGACATTTTTAAATTAATTATTTCTCCACAAAATACATACGAGTGCATGCCAATATTGACATAATATGTTTCATAATTTAGCTATAGTGTTCATGCTAAAGTTGTTATTGTCTAGTTCAGGTTTAAATCTAGCTGTGTTATATACGGGTCCAATTGCCCCGCCCTGTCTATTTCCTGTCCCCATTTACTCTCTCCTAAATAAAATAAAATAAAATAAATAAATAAATACATGAATACATAAATACTTAAATAAATACAAAAGAAAAAGTTCAAATTCAGTCTTGTAGGACTTAATACAATAACAACTCATTAACTCAATTATATAATCACCCCACGGTGCCCCTTAACCTAAAATATCATTAATAATTCAAATTCATTATTAATAATGAATGCTGCTTCATGTGTCAATCAGAGATTTTTTTTTTTTCTCAGTTGTTGTTATCATTCATTCACTGACTGACATGTTTGAATTGAGTTCTGACTCCAAATTCCAAATTATGATTGAATAAGATACCTTTAAGCACTGTGAAATGCTAAAGTGTATGTTACTTAGCAACCACCTACATTAAAATAATGATCTTATCAAAGGTTCTACTGTCATTGCTCATCAACCCAAAGTCTCTCTTCTACATCCACATCTTTTTTTCTGTCTATTAATACAAAAGTGCTGTTCTTCTTAGACAGGAGATTAAATGGTGGGGTTTTATTATGCCACTTTCTCTTTCGCGCTCTGTTTCTGTTCTTGTATCTAGTCTTGTATCTGGTTTAAAAGAACCATTCATTAATACGTTTAACACACAGCAATACACACTTACAATAAGCACCTCGATTTCTCAGTCTTTCTCTTATTTCTTACCCTTTCATGTTTTATTGTCTAATTCTGCCTTCCACCCCCACCTCTCTTTAACCTACTAGATTATGGAACCATCCCCACAGAGTGACTGTTGTCTTGGTAACGGGCCCCACCCTGTCTAATTCAGAGGTGGCATCATGTACACTGAACAATCTGGAAGATGCATATCCCCTTCTTACTCAATATAATATATACTTAAATGCACTGTACATTCACAAACAACATAACTTGATAGAAACAATAGTATGTTATTATCTTACTGTTATATATGTATTACCATTTTCTAGCTTTCATTTTATTTATTAATTAATTAATTGGAGTGCACATTCAAAAGGTAGAGCTACCATAATATAAGAGTCGAAGCCTGTGGTTCAGAAGATAAATGTTACGACTGCAACAGATCTTTTATTAAAAAAAATAAATAAAAAAATGTAAGATTATTATGAGACTAATCATTCTATGCACTCCAAATAAAAAAGTAAATAACAAAGGGAGCTGCTTATTTCTACATTTACAGTATACAAATTCAATATTCTCCTACGATAATAAAGTTAATATTTTGCATTTCACAAAAATAACATTATGACAACACTGGACCTTTATATTAAAAAAAAACAAGTTTACATCTCAGGCTTGGGGACCCTTTTTTCACCCCTTGTTGCTGTGGTAACAGCTGAATGTCATTTCAGGAAGCATTTCCCATCTGCGATGCTGTTCACATCCAGGAGACGCCCCAGGCCTTCAAGCAGAGGCAGTGTGAGTTCGTCTATGTATTGTCAGTGGTAAACACATAATCTTGCATCATCTTTCACGTGACGGAGACATTCTTATTGTTTGGTCTGAGAAGCTGGCTTTAGGCATAACAGAAACTCATTCATAGCAGCTGTAAGCAGGTATCTGTTGACAATCTCTACAGTATTCCACGGCTCCAGACTTTAGTACCAATACCAAGTTTACCCATCTGTCTGTAATTTGAATGTAATTTAAACACCTTATATAGCTTGTTAAGTTGTGTTTTGGTTAGGGTTAGAGCTAAACTCAGCAGGACATTGGCCCTCCATCCATAGACACCCTAAACAGTTTAATTTCTGAACAGTCAAGTGGCATGACCGCTGGCACTTAGGTATACTTCAAAACCCTCTAGTTCCAACAATGGTCAACATTAATAGTGATACTCACTACAAAACACCACTAATTGCATTTCAGCATAGTTTTTTTTGTCAGGATGCTTATGGAAGAATGAGGTAATGCTCACATGGGAATGGGCTTTGTTTGCAGAGTTGCACTTCTCATGTATCAAACCTGAGCTATGGGCTTTGTGCAACAGTCATGAGAACACCTTCCTCAGCGGCATCCTCATCGTTTTTGAAAGCCTATGACTCTGCTGAGTGCTCTATACTAAAGCACCAATCACCCCCTGAGGATATTACCAAAGATGAAAAATAACCTCACATAAAAGACTGCATAGATAGAAAGTGCTACATAAAGATTAAGACAGTAATTGTCTAGGTAACTGAACATAACCCTAGTTCCCTGAGTGGGAACGAGACGCTGTGTAGTGGGAACACTTCAGTGGTTGCAAGGTCTAAAGCCCTTTAAAATCACAGCAGTTCATTGGCAGATGGTGATAAAGCGCCAACCATAAGGAGATGCATCACAGCACACTTATAAGCACAAATTCAGTGCACAGTGAGGGAACCAGGGTTACATTTAGTAAGCTAGACGTTCCCTTTTGTAGGAACACATGTAATGCGTGCAATGTGAATGATATTTCAATATAAAGAATAGCAGAAAATCTAGAATAACACTCCTCAAACAGATAAAATCTTTGCAGCAAGACAAGCACACAATGCCCCCCACCCCCTTGCTGGTTCAAATAGGACAACACTGTCATGTTGTTAGTCTAAATCAGAAAAATGTTGGTATTGAACATCTATAAGCAAAAATATGTGTGCCAAATACACTGCCTCAATCTCCAGACTGTTTATATGGCACATCCAATAATGACTGTCTCCCTGGCCATGAAACAGGTGCCTACTGCACACAGTGCCAACCTATGGTGGAAGCATCACTTTGACTTTGTGAAGAAACACCTGCTCCATCAAAATTCCTGAGATCGAAGATTGAGGTTTCTTCCAGGGCAGTAAAGCCTGACAACAGGCTAGTGGTGGAAAGAGTACTAAGAAATTGTACTAAAGTAAAAGTATTTTACTCAAGTAAGAGTAAAAAAGTAGTTTGCTGAAAAACTACTCAAGTTACTGTGTTACAAAGTACTTTAGTATTTATTTTTTTTACCCAAAATGAGACGATGTGAGCATTATGGAGCAGGGTTAACCCTAATCCTAACACTCATGTACTTTAATGTCTGTTTCATAAGTGAGACCCAGGAAATCCCTTATATGGACAAATGCATCAGCTATCACTACAGCTGAATAACATGCAGATAGAGACGCTTTGACTGATGAAACGTGGAAGACAATAAACACCCAATTGCAATGCATCGCTAATTGACAGCTTGTATCAGTAAAGATTTTTATAAAAAAATATTTTCTGTCTCACTGTGATAAGAAGCAACATGGAACCACAGAAGCTAACTGTTTCAAACACAACCGATGTGATATATTGATTTTGGAGCAAAACATGATATTAGTTGTCATGTTTGATGCTATGTTAAGCAAACATACTACCTATCCCTGTTGCCAGGAGCAACTGTTTTATAACTAATTTTGGAAGGGTAAGTGAAGCTTTAAAAGAAAAGAAAAGGTCTAAAACAGTGTGAATAGAATAGTGCCAGTAAAAAAAAAATTATGTGGGGTATGGGTAAGGTTGGGCATCGTTTGAATTTTAATGATTCCAATTCTTGTCAATTCCTAATTTCGATTCCAATAATAAGATAAAAAATAAATAAATAAATAAATAAATAAAAAATCTAAGATATCATCTTATTGCAAAATATTTAATAGTTAGCTGAATACTATGAATGAAAATCAACAGGCTAAATAACACTTACACAAGGATGTTTGTGCAGCAGAGAAAATAGCCTGTGAGTCTTCTTGACTTGAATGATTTAAAATCACATTGAATGTGTAGCTTGTTATAATAACAAAGGTGGACTCCAGGCACATATTCGGTAGGACAAAAAAGAGCATTTTATTTAACATGTTAACCCATACCTAGGCTTGGGAATCCAAAGTCTATTCCAATTCTGGAATAGGATACTTAAGGTCAGGAATCGTCTACTTGTTATAAAATAAAAATTTTGATTCCTTTTATTGATTCCTTTGTACGCATTTTAATATGACTTTAAACCATTCAAGCACAAGAAGACTTGTGCACTGTTTTCTGTACTGCACACATAGGGGCATAGCCATCATTTCAGAAATGAGGGGGACAGAAATGTAAAAAAAAAAAAAAAAAGAACAACTTTTGTCTAATTGACAGGCTTTATTTTTTCTTATGTCTTTTAATCGGATAAGAAATCAACTGCTGGACGATAACCAATCATTTGTATTCTATAATATTTTTTTCTGTGTTTTCCTAATGACAATTTTAGGATTGGCTTATACAAACACATAATAAGGCAGAATAGTTTCTATATTGGGTCCCACTTTATATTAGTGGCCCTAATACCTATGTACTTACATAGTAACTAGATGTGTGCGTAGTATGTAACCACAGTGTAAGTACACATTGGTACATAGTATCTAGAGCTGTAATATTTCTGTAACTACACACATGTAACAACCCTTCCGAATGGTTTGTGTAAGTACAAATGTGTAACAGGACATATATAAATACATTTTGTAACAACAATATGTATAAGAGTAATTGGAACAATTTGATCCAGGGGGTGGAGATGGGTAGTGGGAGGAGTTGGATCTCAAGTTGGTACACCACTGTAATACCAGTGTACTTACATGGTAACTCCTCAGGAACTGTCCACAATATAAAGTGTAACATTCTGGACACCAACCACAATTTATATGTAAAGCCTAACTTACTTGCCGCTGCTA
>NW_015538004.1:295421-309103 GCF_001515605.1 Sinocyclocheilus anshuiensis
TAGTATGTAACCACAGTGTAAGTACACATTGGTACATAGTATCTAGAGCTGTAATATTTCTGTAACTACACACATGTAACAACCCTTCCGAATGGTTTGTGTAAGTACAAATGTGTAACAGGACATATATAAATACATTTTGTAACAACAATATGTATAAGAGTAATTGGAACAATTTGATCCAGGGGGTGGAGATGGGTAGATTTAGGGGTGGAAATGGGATCCAGGGGGTGGAGATGGGTAGGTTTAGGGATATGTAAAGTGGGAGGAGTTGGATCTCAAGTTGGTGGAGTTGGTGCACCACTGTAATACCAGTGTACTTACATGGTAACTCCTCAGGAACTGTCCACAATATAAAGTGTAACATTCTGGACACCAACCACAATTTATATGTAAAGCCTAACTTACTGGCCGCTGCTGTGTAACATCAGAGTAATTACATGGTAAATCCATAGGAATTGTTTACTTAAATAAGTGTAACACTTTCTTTACCAAAAAGTGCTGTTAGTCCTGTTACACATTTGTACTTTCATTACCAAAAAGTGTATTTAACGGATAATGTGTCCCGGGATTTGTCCCGGGATAGTTTGATTGTAGTTCATTCACACTGCCAGTGATTTTCTGAAATCTGTGTGTGTGTTCACACACATCCCGTAAAGATCCCATAAAGACACGTGACATTACGATGTGACATGTAATGTGATGCGTTCGGTTTCATTTAAGCTGGCGAACGATCTCAGCTTCAGCGCGGATAGTGAGGAGCTACCTGATCTCTGCTTCATTACAGTTTGCACATATTTTTTCGTCGTGAACGTTAATCTGCCTTCAAAACACCCGGTAAAAGAGTTGCACGATAACATGCGTCATCACTACGACACACCATTTACGGCATTGGTTCTGGCTTTTGTTCACACAGAGCTCGTTCCGGGACTGAACCCGGCAATGTTACTAGGTCCCCAACCCGGAATCGATCCTGGAATCAATCCCGGGACGTGTTTGCGTTCACACATAAGGCACTCCGGCAATTTTCTGGGACCAACGTGCAGTGTGAAAGGGGCTTATGTAAGTACACAGGTATTAGGGCCATTTAATATAAAGTGGGACCCTACATTGCAATAAATGTTATGTCAATTAGCACTGCATTATTCATATACTATATTTATTACCTGGAAATTACCTGGAATTTCCTTTTTTTTAGCTACAGCCATAGCTGGATGCCTTTGTCCATATTAGGGATTTCCTGCACGTCATAAGTTATTATATATTATTTCTACTGGACCGTTTTGGACTTTCTGCGCTAGAGCGCCCTCCGGCTTCGAGTATGAATGAAACATGCACTGCATGTTCACATCGTCTTGTTTTGGATATGAATAAATCGTCTGGTCATACATAGACTATCTCATTTCTTCGCCCATGTGCACACACATCCAAAGTACGCACAAAAGTTATTTAAAATGCATCTGATTGACAGATAAATCATAGTTGATCTATCAGCCAGATGCACGTAAAAATGCAGGCGCTCTTATTTCGATGTTGTTGTTAATGTTTTTAGCTTTAAAGAGGGCGATTTTTTCCATTTAACTGAACTGTGTGCATGTATTTTAGACACTTACATTGTTCTTGCTCCATCCATGCAATATTCTATCAACCGAGTTTTCTATTTACTTATACTGCTGTGTCCTGGTAATATCAACGGTTTGACCCATTTCAAGAGCTGACAAAATTACGATTTAAAATCAGAGCATAGCTCACATTCACTAAAATATTGAAACGCTATGCTGATTCAAAACGAAAACGCCGGTGATTGACAGTCAAAGCAAAGCGTGGTTTGAATGTCCCGCCCCCGCAGCTGAACTGGAAGTTTTTATTGTTTTTTTTTTCCCGAGTCAAACCTGTCTGTTATTGGCTGAAGCACAGGGCTCCACCCCAGAAGTTTGAAAAGTGCCCGTCAAACGCCGGCTCGCTCCGTTTCTCCATCGGCGCCCTCCTTCAGTGTTGCCAAGTCCGCGGTTTTCCCGCAGAATTGGGCTACTTCAACACTGTTGCCGCGGGTTGTTTTTCATGTCCGTGGGTTTAAGCGACCCCAATAACGTGATATTTAGCCACTAAAATGCTAATTTTACCAGGGGAACCCCCCAAAAATGTGTATTTTACCCCACCGGAATGCGATTTTTACCGGGGAATCCCCCTCGAAACATGTTTGGGCTAGTTTTGGGCTAGTTTTGAGTAGCAATTGGGCGGGTTTTGTTGTGAAAACCTGGCAACCCTGGCCTCCTTTGTCTTTTTTTTTTTATACTTTGTACTTTTGGTGAAAAATAAATGTAGCGAAGTTGAATACTTTAGTTTCATTTTACGCAAGTAAAAGTAAAAGTACCACAATTTAATTATACTCAAGAAAGTAGAAAACGTGTAAAAATGTACTCAAGTACTGTAACGAAAGTATTTGTAATTAGTTACTTTCCACCTCTACAACAGGCCTGTGCCACCTTGACTTTGGGCCGTGAGGACGCAAAAGAGGCAAACTCAGACCCGGCTAAAATTTCCTGCATAGTCCATAGCAGCATTTCAAGAGGAAGAGCAGGTGAAGTCGCAACCATATGCCCCAACACCCTGTGAAAAGTCCTGGTGGTGAGAAATTGCCCTTTATTTTTCGAATGCCCTGAAGTCTTAAACAAGCTAGCACCACATCCTTGCACATATATGCAAATATTTGAAAACTCTGTAAATCTGGCAGAATAGAGTCCAGAACTGCAAAACCTTTCAGTGGAGATACGGGTAAAAGGGAAGCACCGCTGGGAGGTAAGGTTTGGTATCCAACGGACGTACCCCTAAACAAAAGATATACATGTCCTAAACACTACTGAATCACTAGGCAAAATGGGCTAAAACTATTGCACACTGAAGAAAAGAATATCTAATGTGATGGCACCAAGCATGCACTTATAGGGGCACTGTGACACAGCTTCTTATGGGCGGTAATTTAGCACCATCAGCCGATGAATTAGCAGGATATTGTAAGGCTTCAGACCTGGTGATCACTAACACAATCACATTGTGTCATTATGCAGCATTGAGATCCTATGAAAGGGAGCTGTGATCTGCACTAAAATTGTGAGTTTATGAACATCAATTATTAGAAAGTATTCACTGAAGCGTTAGTGAATCCCGACAACTCATGCAATATATACATACATACATACATACATATATATATATATATATATATATATATATATTCAAGAGCCAATATCTAGAGAGTAAGGATGTGTCATACATACATATATATATATATATATATATATATATATATATTCAAGAGCCAATATCTAGAGAGTAAGGATGTGTCCGTGTCTTATTTGGAAATGCATGGGTAATCACCTAAAAATGGATAATGAATTCTAACAGAAAACAGAAAAAAAAATAGTTAGATGCAGTCACTCCATGCACTTGCTGGATAACAGGTAAGCCAAGTAACTGCATGATATTTTAGATAAACACCTAAAATGACAACACTATAGTGAGTCTGTAAAGTGATAATCTTTAAACTATACAACTAAAAATTAGTGCAGCATGATTAAATAGCCACATTGCAGGTTCTGATGTGCAGCAGCAAGCATGAAGTTTACAACCAGATACATTGCACACTTGTTTCCTATAAGGCAGGGCTGTACAGTGCGACATATATGTCGCACGTGCTACGAAATAACTGGTCTGTGCGATGAATACATTTACCACTGTAGCACGCGTGCGTGTCTGCCATTCTTTTTTATTTTATATTTTGTTAAGGTGTAAGAGATGTTATGTTTCTGCACTCTTCCGTTTTTAGCAAATTAAGAAAACTTTGTCTAAAAACAATTTTTGTGATGGTTTGTATTTTTTGTGCTCTGTATGGAACATCAGTGCCTGTTTAAGTGATGAACTCCATTACTTGTGTTTGATTTCAGACACGATAACAGACGTTTTATACTTGTGCTACAACTTTTTGGCCTGTGCTACAAAACTTTCAACCTCTGTAGCACCAGTGCTATGTGAAAAAAAAAGTTAACGTACAGCCCTGCTATAAGGGCTGTGCCGAAAAGGTTGCTAGAAGCATAGAAAAATATAAGGTTGTTTGCTTAAGGTATTAGGACATCAGCGTCAGTACTTAGCCATTTGAGTGCATCAGTGATTGTACAGTTCACCTAAACAATTCTGGCACAAATGTATTTCATGTTTCATGTATGAATTAAATTACAAAGAATGAATGATCGGAGATGCTTTTTCTGTGTGTGCATGGGTTCCATAAGCTATTTTGCAATGGTTTTCAAAAAGTGGTGAGGACAAAATTGACTTGACATGTCCCACCCACCCCATAGCCTACTCAAATGATGCATATGTACTATGAACTATTTTTCGTTTTATTTACAGTTTAGTGTAATTTTAATTTGAAGATATTTATAGATATTTTGTAATAACAATTTTATGAATTATACATGGCATATTTGCTGTATGTAAATTATGAAGAACACTTTACATCAAAAATGGGCTTATGCCCCACCCACATCAGGTTTGATTAGAATACAGATAGACAATCCCACTGGCCCACACAGAATCTATTTCCAGAGAACTCAGTAAAAAGCTCCTCAGAATTGGGACGCATTCACAAACCCCTTGCATGTTCATTTCTAAAAAAATTTGGGGGGGTAATTTGGACCTTTTAGCTATAGTATTGTCATCTCTGCTTAACACATTTTAATATTTCACAGAATATTTACCCCCAAAAGCACCACAGAAAATCAGTCAAAAAATGCTGTCTGGCTTACTCATTAGTACAGTCAGCAGAGAAACAGATGCCTGCTCAACAAATCCCTGCTTAGATTAAACTTCAATCACCCTACATCCCCCTTCGCCACCCCATCCACCACCACCCGAGTGGGGCTGGGTTAGAAGGGGAGACATAATCTATCAATAATGCAAACATAATTGATCTTGCATGATCCCTCATTGCCTTCCTGAGTTCCACCATGAAAGCCAATCCACATTGCTGCATTGCTGCTAATTCAGCTCAAAGACCTTTCTGACAGTGTTCCAGCAGCATATATTACAAAACAAAATTCCTGTGAATATACTTAAGCTGTATCAGAGTGCCCATCAAATTTCACATTTATTTATTTATTTTTTACCAGTTTTTCTTTTTTTAGTCAGTTTATATTATTAGATAAGATACACATGATTAAATTTTTTTTCTAAAGATTACATTTTTAATTTTACACTTGTTAATGTTAAAATCTGTGAATCCAATAAAACTCCAAGCAGCACTGAAAGGTTTGTGCAATAAATAATTGGCAGCTGAGAACATGAAACCAAATTAGAGAGGTTTTGAAATCAAAATTGTTAACACCATAATCAGCCATGTCCATATTTATGCATATGTAGTTTATGGTGATATTATTACATTTCAATGTTTAATTATAGTGTTATTTTATTTTTGTGGGTAAGTTTACTTTTGAATGTTGATACTGTTTTGAATCAATATTTGATGCCCAATGCAAAATATGAGTTCTGAAGCAAAACTAGTTGTAAATTAACCATTTACTTAATTCATTATATGTGCCTATATCTTATAAGCTTTCTCTCATCATATTAGTTTTTACATAATATAATAAAGTTATGTGGACAGCAGCACATAATGAAAATCACAGTTCTTTTTCTCCTTTTACAAAGCTCTAGTTGCTCTGCTTGTTTTTTTATTATTATTATTAGAACTGTTGAGGGAGGTTAAAAATAGTGTTTAGAGTCAACAGAGTTTTATTATAATCGCTCATTTTCAGTTTAATGCCAAGAATGGCTGAGACTTTAAGCACTTAAGTGGCAGCAACAGTATATTCTCTCGTTTGGAACCACACACATTTTTTTTTCTGTCATGGTGAAGACATTCCATTGACTTGTAATGTTTTTATACTGAGAAAATTATATTTTCGATCTTCTAACCCTAACAAACACCCTTTGCATTTTTTAATTATTTGTATTATTTTAACATTATTTAGTATGTTTATTTAGCCATTTTCCTCATGAGGACTATCGATTGGTGCCCACAATGTAGATTGTACTTGTGGAGACAAACACAAACACGCACACACACACACACACACACACACACATACACACACACACACACACACATCCATTTTAGGGTTCCCTAAAAATATTGTGGTAAACCATAACATTGTTTCTACACAGATATGTGTAGAGCATACTCAAGCATACACACAAAGGGCAGCGGACCCACCCCTCTCTCAACGTCAGACACATGGAAATCAGGTATTTTACAGCAAAAGGTACTTAATGCTTTTGATATTATTACACTCACAACAGTTGCACACAGTCACTCACAACAGTCTTAATTCTACACTATTAAACACCCTCCATTTGTGCTGTATGTTGTATTTTTGACCATTTTGTGTATACATTGTTTTTTGTATATAATCACTGTGAGTAGTAATACAACATCTGTACTGTATAGTTTGGAAATCAAATGTTTTGAAAGTGTGACTAAGCATGAACCTGATTCAAAGGAAAACAGCACTGGAGGAAACAATGTCAGTCAAAACACTGTAATCAGCAGATGAACAGTCCTTGTACAGACTTCTCAAGGTGTGGAGCGAGAGAGAGATTTCCAGAAGTAAATGTAACAATAAAAACCGAGAAGAAACCTGCTCAGCACTTCTCCTGAACACACACGCCCATCTTCACCTCAACACACAGAGACAAAAATCAAAGGAACCAACCCAAGGCAAAAATCAAACAAACAAAAAAACACACTATAAACATACACAAGACTTGCCACCTGTCCATCAGCCAACCTCTTGAAAATTATAGCAGTGTTGCACAGTGTCATTTAAGCTGCAGTTACAAAAAACACTAACACCTTTATTTTGTTTTTCAAATCTACTATAATGCTTGGGTATCTAAGCACAGTTTATTTAAAGTAAATCATCAACAACTACAACTCACTCAATTCCAAACTGTATTTAAGACATACACTTATCAAATAAACTGTATTTAATAAATACTGCAATTTTAACATAAACGGCATCACATCAGGAACTTCCACAAACACTTAGATCCTCTGATACTACATTAAGACAGAGCAGGTCCTTAAAGTGAAGTCCATGTTTACCTGCTTTGGCCACCTCCTCCTCCCTCCAAGCCCGTTGAGTTTGTCTGTAGCCTCCATCCTGAGATGGGACTGAGTGTCTTCATTCATTACCCTCTCAAATAAGTCAGCGTATCCCTCTTGTTGTCTTTTCTTAAAAGTTAAGTACTCAATAAGTCCTTGTTTCATCCATCCAAAGGAGATCCCCTCCACTCTCTATAGTCTCCTATTCACAGTGATGGTAGTAACAAATAAAGAGCGAGGGACTAGAAAGGGGGAGTGGCCAAGAGAGGGAGAGAGAGAGAGAGAGCGACAGAAGCTGGTCGCTAAAATAAGGAGGGTGATGGGTTTGGAGGGAGGAGGGAAGCACTGTGGTATCACCATGGTAACATCTCCCACCAGTGTTTATTGGGAAGCACAGCCAGTCCCAGTTGCTACCCATGTGTGTGTGTGTCTCTCTATTTTTTGTATCTTCATGGCTACGAATGGAATAACAGGCATGAAAAAGGTAAAGGGTGAATGTCAATTTTTTATGTTAAACTATTTATGTATAATGGTCAGTGTTGGGGGTAACGCATTACAAGTACGTAATCAGATTACTTTTTTCAAGTAACTAGTAAAGTAACACATTACTTTTTAATTTACAAGACAATATCTGAGTTACTTTTTCAAACAAGTAATGCAAGTTACTTTTTTTTTCCAATTTATTGCTTGACAGCTCTCCTGTCCCCATGTTGAGAGAAATCAGAAGATGTTACTGTAGTAATGGTACACCAGTCTTAGTTGTACTGTGTTTACTGTATTCATATTTAAATGAGTCATTATATTACCTTTAACTGAAAACGTACATATATACTTTATTACAGTAAGGTGAATATTATACTTATTCAATAAAAATTACTATTGAGAATAAGAAGAACTACAAAAAAGTACAAATGTGCAGATACATTAAACAAAAGCATATCCACAATAACAAAGAGTAAAACTGTGAAGGGAGGATGTGTAGATAGATTTCAAAATTTGTCTTTCTTTTTTTTTTTTTTTTTTCAAATTCAGAAAAGGGTGGCCTTAGCAAACTGGCTGCAATTTTTTCCCCCCCCAGTGAAAAGAGCTCATAAAAATTACTATTGAGAATAAGAAGAACTACAAAAAAGTACAAATGTGCAGATACATTAAACAAAAGCATATCCACAATAACAAAGAGTAAAACTGTGAAGGGAGGATGTGTAGATAGATTTCAAAATTTGTCTTTCTTTTTTTTTTTTTTTTCAAATTCAGAACAGTGTGGCCTTAGCAAACTGGCTGCAATGTTTTCCCCACCCAGTGAAAAGAGCTCTGTGTGATCTTTACACAGAAGAGATGCTGCTCATGTTAATGATTGCCCCTGGTCATGTCCCACTGCAACACAGCTGACAGAACATAATTACAAATCACAGCTGCTGCTTTAACAACAGTGGTGCTGAGGAATTTATTATATTACAATTCTAAATTCAAATGAAATTAGACCGAAAGTTAAAGTCTTGTTAGAGTTGACTAAACATATCATATAACACTTTTTGCCATATTTATTTTTGTCAAAATAAAAAATAATCTAAAAAAAATGTTTAATGCTCATGCAAATGGTTCCGCTCAGCCCGCCCGATCAGGGTTCGACCCTATTTAACCACCAGCAGAGGAGGTAGGTGCTCTAACAAGGAAGCTAAAGACTGCAGCCTCTAGTGTCTAGAGGCTGCAGTACTAGCATTCCTCTTGAGGCCAGGCTTTAGGTTTACATGCACAGCTCTTAGCTGGCCTCCGTTATACTTATTTTTACTTTGTTTTCAATTTGAATTTAGTTATACCATACTGGGAATTGGGAACTGATAAAAAAGCCACGTTATATTGTCTGTGAACTTTAAACATTCTGTCAACTAGACACATTCTGTAAACAGTGGTTTTATGGATAATTAAAATAAAAGTCATATTTATAATGTGTAAATTTACAGTATCATCCTCAATGTACAGTAGTCTGCACAAGTTTCGATGTACAGTAATTTAATCACCAAGCTTCTTAAAGTTGCCACCCAAGTGACTTTGCAGTATCAGCCATGCCATCCGGACCACCTGAATTTCTTGGCACCCAAAGGTTGTTAGTATCATGCTTGGGAGAACAGACAGATGGGAAGGTGGATAAGAGTGTGTTTACATCCAAATCATAACCACATCAAAGATTCATTTTCAATGATTGAGATTTTAAGATGACCAAATATCTTGCCTTTCTACCTAAAACAAAGGGTAACACGTTCTATGAAGCCCGTATTTATAACACAGTATAAGGGTATTCTTAAGGCATTATAATGAATGCATAATGCATTATAAAAAATGTATAATATGTTGTTTCATCTCATAAATAATCATAACAAAAATTATAATACACTATAAGACATACTTATTTGTGGTTATAACTTTTATGAGTATGATTATTTATAACATGCAATAAACACCATGATATCTTACTGGCAAATGTTCTATATAACACATTAATCCAATCAAATATCTGTCTGTTTAAGAAAAAATATTGTTATTATCATTATTATTATTGTTGTTGTTGTTGTTGTTGTTGTTTATAAGTGGTCTTTGTCTGCTTTAAGTATAGTAATAAGTTAACAATGGCAAGAAATTAGACTTATAATTCATTATAACTATGGGAAATATAAGCCATTGTAAGTTAAGTGGATGCATTGTGTTCATTGTGTGTTATAAATCATCATACTCTTAAAAGCTATAACCACAAATAAATAAATATTATAATGCATTGAAACTGTTGTAATGATTAATCATGAGATGATACAACATATTATAAGTTTTTTATAATACATTATGCATTCATTATAATGCCTTAAAAATACCCTTATAATGTATTATAAATACGGGCTTCAGAAAGTGTTACCAAACAAGGTAATATGTTGTGGCAGGCTCATGTGTAATACAACATTTGAAACTTTATTTGAAATGTGTATTGTATAATGCAGAGCAAATTTACAAGCACACCACAAAAGATATAAAGCTTGCATTAAAAGAACAGAAAATTAATGTTTATTAGGAATGTACTAATAGCAGTTACTAAAGTAAATGGGGCCTTAATAATTGTGTTACTTCTCTTTAATTAATACAGTGCAGCTGTCATGCACTCAAACAGGCATGCTGCCCAAGGTTTAGTGCTATTACATGTGCATCAGTGAGCCCATTCATAGATGTCTATGGGCTCAATACTGAAAGCAATAAAAGATAAAGTGTAGTCCCCACTGCATTCAAACAGTGTCTGAGTGAGTAACTGCATAATGAGTTTAAACAGTCAGAAATCACTGCTCTGCATGTTCAAAAAGTTGTAGTCGAAGTGCTCATGTTCATCACAAACAGGCAAAAGGATAATGACAGTCATTGTAACAGGTTCATAGGGAACTGTTTTGCAGTATGAACGCTAAAATATAGGGATCACATAAAGGCTTGTTCAGTTGTAAGTGTAAAATCTGAGTGTATTTTCGGTTTGTAAATCAAAGGACCTCTACCCTGCAATCAACCCCTAATCCAGTTTAACAACTTGACCTGAATCATAAGTGTATTGGTCTAATAAATCAAAAGACTTTTACCTTACCATCAACACCCAATCACCTACCCATTTTGACCTTGTCCTGCCCCAGATTAAATCTTTCTGGGACCACATAAATCAAAATACTTCTCAACGCTGGGCATCAACAGTATGCTGGTTTAAATATTGCCTGTTTGGTACACACATATCAAGGTACCTTGGAAGGGGTATTTAACTCAAATAAACTAACCACTGGGGTACCTCAGGTTTCAGTGCTGGTGTGAACAGGCCTTTAGGGTAACAACAGAGAGAACAATGTGAAATTTCATGTACAGCAGACCCCAAACAAATAGAGGGGAAGCTTCACCTCCCCCAACTGACTCGACAGAATGCACCACATGTTCCCCTTCCCCCTTTCTCCCCCACAATCAAATCAGCTAAACCAAATGGGTTTAGGTGGCTGACCAAATTGGACTACCAGTCATTAGGGGCTTATCTGAGGTTGACCCAGCAACTAACTGGCTACCATTTAAAAAACAAACAAAAAAAAAAACATCTGTTAGCTGGTATGAACTGGTATCTCCAGCATAACCCTTGACCAAGATGGTCTAAAAATTCAGTAGTCCAGCTAGTTAACTACAATAACCAGCTAATGACCAGCTTGTTTCAAACACAGCTACATTACCACAGTAAGGTGATTTCAGCTAGAAATTCCAGCAAGGAAAAGTGCCTTTAACTGGAGTGAAGGACCAATTTAGAATAGCATTGTTTGTAAACATTGCATTGATGTTTGTAACTGACCCATAAACAGACCAAAATGGAATCTGTTGACTGCATTTTCTGTGCTGATTTTGTCGGAAAATCTTTGAAATGTTCAAAATTAGTGCTTGCGTAAATTAAAGATGGTATGAGACAGACTGTGTGTGTGTGTATGAGCACTTGTCTGGGCACCTCGATCCCTGCTGGGAAACTTTCAGGCCTGGGGAAAATGTGTTGCCATAGAGACACATCTAAGTGAATATCCATAGCAACTGCCGTTGAAATGCATGGTCAAAGTTTTTATCTGATATGTACATTGAAACCAAAGTGTAGAATTACATGTGTGTGTGTCTGTGTCTCTCTCTCTCTCTCTCTATGTGTGTGTGTGTGTGTGTGCGTGACTTCTGATATGCCACACCTAAGTTCATCATTAGGCTTTGATAGTGCTGATACTTCTGCTTAGCATACGAGCTCTATGGTACAAAAGAGATTTATATTTATATTTATACTTATATGACTTTACAAAATTATTTGAGAATGACTCATTTTTATCTATAAATATCAACCACTGTTAAGAAAAAAATATTCTTGCTTTTATTAAACAACCAAAATTATTGTTGAACACCAAATAGCATTAATGAATCAAAGGCCTTTCTGTCCAAACAGTAAGCACAGTTTTATTATTTCTTCCAAACATCAGTCTTATTAAATCAATATTTTACAAACAGGAAGTGTCTCTCAAATAAATCAAATAAATATATTAGTGGACATTTCCTTGCAAAATAAAAGCATAAATAAATGAATAAATACTTTAAAAAAAAAGTCCACTCCACAGCTATCCCCGAAATAATTAACTAACTAATAATAATAATATTAATAATAATAATAATAACAATAATAATAATAATAACAATAACAATAACAACAACGATAATAATAATAATAAGAGAGGTTGAAGGTGATTTTTTAAGGTGATTATTATTCCCTTTGATAAAGTTGTATGATAAAGTTATTTGACCCTGTTCAAATCAAGAAGACGGAGAATAGAAGTGAGAATACTTTGGGGAGTTGAATATCAGCTGGCCAGGAAGCAGCACTGTATAAGCTTCAGAGATTTAATTGCAATATGCAAAGAGGCCTGCCAGGAGTAAGCAGTAGCCAAAGAGCTCACCATTCCCATTCATCTCAGTGGAAGTTTAGCTGGCACAGAATCATCTGGAATGATGCAACAAGAAATCTGCCAGATCCGAAAACAGTTCTGCATCTCATTCTCATTCACTTTCATCTCAGGAAAAAAGAGTGACCAGGAAATTCTTCAACATTTTTCCTTTTGCGTTCAATAAAAGACAAAAAGTCATCTGGTGATTCAATGACAGAGTCATTTTGAGTGAACTGTTCCTTTAAAGAAGCTTCTGTTCCCCTCTTTCATTTCAATTCCCTTATATTCCTTCCTGTAATTAATATTCCTGAAATGCACATTATTATCCCTTTTAAATTCATATTTTTGTCACACATTATTATAGTTTAATTATACAATTTAGTGCTGGGTAATATTATTGTATATACGTACATTTACTTACTATAGGGTTAAGGTTTTTTATTAGGTTAGCTGGTCTATTTTAATGCCAAGGTAACACATATATCACTTTTTAAGTGCAGAGTTGATTCAGTGCACTGTAACCTATAGCACTTCTCCAGGTAAAGGTTTGAAGAGTTGTAGATTGAGTAACTGCAGCATGGGAATGAGTCTCAGAAATCTGACAGAAATGTCTAGGTTTTTGACAAAAAAAAAATACTGATGGCACTGGGGGTGGGTGGGTGTGTGTGTGTGTGTGTGTGTGTGTGTGTGTGTGTGTGTGTGTGTGTGTGTGTGTGTGTGTCTCATTTTTATCTATAAATATCAACCACTGTTAAGAAAAAAATATTCTTGCTTTTATTAAACAACCAAAATTATTGTTGAACACCAAATAGCATTAATGAATCAAAGGCCTTTCTGTCCAAACAGTAAGCACAGTTTTATTATTTCTTCCAAACATCAGTCTTATTAAATCAATATTTTACAAACAGGGTCAGTGGGCGTGTCTGCATTGATGTAATGTTTGTGATTGTATTTAAAATCCACAAGAGGGCAGCACTCGTTTTTCTTTCTACTTGCATCATTATTCCAATATTTTACAGTTATGACATTGTTCACAAAAAGAAGCAGTGAGTTTTGTTTTT
>NW_015538004.1:309129-319390 GCF_001515605.1 Sinocyclocheilus anshuiensis
GGGGTGGGTGGGTGTGTGTGTGTGTGTGTGTGTGTGTGTGTGTGTGTGTGTGTGTGTGTGTGTGTGTGTGCGCGTGCAACAATGTGATCACGAAATGATCCTGTCTATTTCCCATAAATAGAATTTCTGGAATGCATCTCCAGATTTCTTTTCTTCCTGTTAATTATACTCGCTTACAAGCATGTTTTTCTGTATATTCAACAAAAATAGTATCCATATTTTACACCAGTTGTCAGCTGTCTCTCAGCTGTGCATAACTGATTATGTCAAATAATACAACAGGGAAACAAATGTTTAGTAACACTGCTATGTTGCCATATGCAATCGACTGAGTAGGTTGACTCTGAGTTTAGCGCGTGCATAACGACTATGAAAAGCCATGATCAATGGAGCTCCGAAACTATGATTCACCATGGCAACAGCACCCGACAAAAAGACGTCCGCAAGAACAAAAAAAGCAGCTAAATTAAAGTATAAAAACATAATTCAATCAAGGTAAAGCTTTAAGCATAAAAGGTTCATGGGTGTAGGCTACATGATTTAAACATTGGACATATTAAATACATATCATTCAGTGTCTATTTCATTGTGCAGCAGCTTTACCCAAATAGTCTAATACATGACTTTACAGGTGTCACACCCCCCATGGACTGTTTGTTGTGTTTGCTTCCCCATATGCTCAGTGTGACCTAGTTTCTGTCTTCCCTTAATTGTGTCATTATGTTCAGGTGTGTCTTGTCATTGCCCTCATTAATTCTCCCATATAAGTTGTAATCAGTTCAGTGTTTCTTTGTCCGGTCTCTTCGAAGTTACCCATGTGTGTGTGTGTGTCTGCTGTTTCCCTAATATGAATTACCCTTTATGTGGATTATTAAAGACTGTTTATCCTTATCTTCTTCTTATTTGTGCGTTTCTCCTACTCCACACCGTGGCAGAAGACCGGACCTAGAACAGTGCGCTGCGTGTTTCCCCGCGTTTTGTTTTTGTTTTTTTGAAAGTGTTTCTGTTGTTTTATTTTGGTTTTGTTCATGGACATTGCCTCCATTAACGTTGCCCCAAGGAGGGGCAGCACCTTGCTGAATAGTTTTTATTTTCCAAAACGTCCCTAACCTGGAGGACTATGTTGAGGAGTTTCTGTTTGATGGAGGGATTTCGGTGTGGTCTGGACGACGATATCCGCTTCGTCCTGCCCAGGGGAAATCCGCACTGGACCCTTAAGAACTACATCAATTTTGCACTGTGGTTGAGTGGATCCACACTCACAGCGGACAAAGCAGATGTAGACTGTAACATCATTGTCCAGCCACACCTTGCAGACGTCTCGCAGCGAGACCCAGAGCCCAACCTACCATCACCCCACAGTGCGAAGCATAAGCCTGAGCCCACTGCTGACGGAGAGCCAGAGCCATCACCAGAGAGAGCAACAGGGCTAAAGATCACCCTGGAGCCAGAGCCCGTGACGTCAGAAGCACTGAGCACCAGAACGGCCAGACACAAGAACAGTTTCTTCCCTCAGGCAATCCATCTCATGAACACTTGACAATAACTGTGGAACACACACTATTTATTCACTCATACACTTATTTATCTAACACACATACTCAGTCTACATTTCAATTTGCACATAATATACCTGTACATACAACTGTCTATTGTTATATACATGTACATACAATTGTCGATTTGTATGTGGAAGCTTCTGTCACGAAAACAAATTCCTCGTATGTGTAAACATACCTGGCAATAAAGTTCATTCTGATTCTGATTCAGACCAGGTGCGAGAGCCGGCTACAGAGCTCACCATGGGGGAGAGCGTCAAGGACAGCGAGAGTGTGGAGGGAAGCTTCGCCCTCTGTACCATGGCTGAGGATGACCCGAGCTCAATGGACTGTAATTGGGATATATTCAGACATGACCCCTCTTCTCCCACCTTTGTCTGAACTCTCTGCCTGCCCTGATTTATTTTGTCTGCCCCGAATTATCTGCCTGCCCAGAATTATCTGTCTGCCCTGAACATTCTACCAGTGGGACAGCGACCACGGAGGTTGTTCCACTGTCACTGGTGCTTTGGTGCTGGGAGGGGCCATGTGGTGTGTGTGGGCAGCACACACCGTCCCTAATCCTCCTGAGCATCCTGAACTCCCGCCCAGCCTCCCTCTCCCTCCACCTCTGCACCTGTCCTCACCATTGACACCGCTGTTTCCTGTCAGCCACTCTGCTCACCCTCAGCCATCACCATCTGTGCAGCTGTATTCGCCGCGGGTCTGCCAGTCTCCATCGGCGTCATGGCTGGAGGATCCCTTGTTTGTCTCTGTCTCCAGCCTCTGAGTCCCGGACTCTGCCTCGGCCCTTCGACCCAGCGGCTCCACCATGGCTCCTAGCTCCCTCCACCATGGCCCGCCAGTCCACCAGCTCCGCCGGGCTCCCTCGTCCCTCCGTCTCTGCCTTGGTCCAAAGGCGCTCCGGCTCCACTGCGGCCTTCCAGATCCCGGCCTCCGCCTCGGTCGCCGGCGCCATCTGCCCCACCTTGGCCCTCTGGATCCTCGGTGTCGCCCTGGCTCATTGGCTCTTCGTCTCCGCCTTGGGCTCCACCACCACCTGCTCCGTCGCTGTCGGTCAGCCCACTGGAGTCGTCAGCCCTTCCTCCACCATGGCTCCTCCCCTTGTTACCCTCTTGTTACGTGTAGTTACTGTGTAAGTGTAACATCTGCGGGCTGTAATTTAAAGTGATCCCTTGTTACCCTCTTGTTACGTGTAGTTACTGTGTAAGTGTAACATCTGCGGGCTGTAATTTAAAGTGATCCCTTGTTACCCTCTTGTTCCGTGCAGTTACTGTGTAAGTGTAACATTAAACAATTTTAGTTATGCTACAATAGATATGTTTCAAAGTTATTAACAATGAACTGTATTGCATAGTTAAATGCAAGGTCCAAAAACCCTAGGTTAACAAAAAATATTTTTATTTAACAATTTTTACAAAACTTTGCAACAGGGCTGGAGAGGTGTTAACTACAGTTTTTGTAGCACAACCACGGCTGTTTTGTGGTACCCATGGTTTAACTATAGTAACAATGTTTATTTTTTTTAAACTATGGTGTAAACATGTTTAATTTCCGTACGGTACAGGTATACCCAGGGGTTAAGGTGAGTTGGAGCCCATCAGAGTGGAGTTGACCGTCACCTACTGACTGTTGCATATTCTCTATTTTGTTTTACTTGTAAGTTCTTGTTTGTTCTTTTCCAGTTACCTGTGTAAGTTTTGTAGTCCTTTGTTATTTTATTATTTATTGCTTTACCGTATCACATTGTTGGCAACGCTTACAGATTTGCCTTGAAACATTGCTGTGACACAGTCCTCACAGAAGTCCTTATTTTTTTATATATTTGGTTAAATATAAGCTTTATGAAACACTTCTTTACATTATGCAAACTTGACATGTATTAACAGTTTTTTTTTTTGCAATGTATTTTTCTCTAATTGTGATCACAGGTGAAAACTGCATCAGAGGGGGAGGACTTTTCTGCTCACTCATATTTTGCAGGGACTACTTTGCAAGTATATGCAAAAGATCTCCAGAAATACGTTGACTCCTGCCCACTGCTGAAAGGGAAAAATTAACAGTATGCCTATTAAAAATAAATTTATAACATGATTTGTTTGTTTGTTTTTACTGTTATTTGTACTTTGTATAAGTGGTTGTAAATTAGTTTTTTTCTGCATTCTAGTTCTGTCCTTGGAACATTTTTGTTAAAATTTTGTAAATAAAAATGTTTGGTAACACTTTCTATGAAGCCCGTATTTATAATACATTATAAGGGTATTCTTAAGGCATTATAATGAATGTACGTAACAGTAACTACACGTAACAAGAGGGTAACAAGGGATCACTAAATTACAGCCCGCGGATGTTACACTTACACGTAACAAGAGGGTAACAATGGATCACTTTAAATTACAGCCCGCAGATGTTACACTTACACAGTAACTACACGTAACAAGAGGGTAACAAGGGATCACTTTAAATTACAGCCTGTGGATGTTACACTTACACAGTAACTACACGGAACAAGAGGGTAACAAGGGATCACTTTAAATTACAGCCCGCGGATGATACACTTACACAATAACTACATATAACAAGGGTGTATGTTTGCGTAGTAGTTAAGAAAAATGTTGTAGTACATTTTATTCTACTTGCCTCAAACCACATACAGAAGCTCAAGTGCACCAACAGCACTACAGCTATCAAAAACCATCAATTATACAGTAGATATACATGTGTTGTGTATTATGATTTTATATTTATATGTTATATCCTGGGAGCAGCTGGAAACAGGTAATCTAGTTCTAATCTACCTCAACGATACAATGCTGCTGACGGACTCACTGCTGAGATGACCATATGCAATGCTCTTTCATCAGGTAAATTTTTATATGGAAATTTCTAAACCAAATCATAGCAGAGATTCATTACATCATTTCCCCATGCTTTAGTAATCTCCATGATCCCACATAACGAAACACTAGTAAATACTATAGCATATATTCTTAAGTAAACTGTGGTAAAATTGTATAAAGACTATGGTGGTTTTTAACTTTACTATAATTACTAAATTATACTACTACAGTTTACTATTTCTATCAGTCATGTAAGATATATGTTGTAATAATAAGTACCCAGTACGTAGTGTAAAAATATACTGCATCATATATTTTGTGTTATTACAATAAGGCAACTTGTTCTAAATCATAATATTGTTGCCTAACAGTAGGTCATGCATACCACATAATCTTAGAATAGTTACACCTTACTTATGAAATACTAACAGTATTAATACTTTACCATTTACCTACACGTACATACAGCTATGCTTACGTGGGTTGCCAACAATGTGATACGGTAAAGCAATAAATAATAAAATAACAAAGGACTACAAAACTTACACAGGTAACTGGAAAATATACTACTACAGTTTACTATTTCTATCAGTCATGTAAGATATATGTTGTAATAATAAGTACCCAGTACGTAGTGTAAAAATATACTGCATCATATATTTTGTGTTATTACAATAAGGCAACTTGTTCTAAATCATAATATTGTTGCCTAACAGTAGGTCATGCATACCACATAATCTTAGAATAGTTACACCTTACTTATGAAATACTAACAGTATTAATACTTTACCATTTACCTACACGTACATACAGCTATGCTTACGTGGGTTGCCAACAATGTGATACGGTAAAGCAATAAATAATAAAATAACAAAGGACTACAAAACTTACACAGGTAACTGGAAAATAACAAACAAGAACTTACAAGTAAAACAAAATAGAAAATATGCAACAGTTTTACACATGCTAGAAACGTGGCTTTCAAAGGAAAGATTGCAATCAAATAGCACACCTAGTTTCCTAACTGATGACGAAGAATTGACAGAGCAGTCATCAAGTGTTAGACAGTGTTCTAGGTTATTACATGTAGAGGTTTTTGGTCTGATTATTAAAACCTCCGTTTTTTTTTTCTTCAGAATTTAGCGGTAGGAAATTCCTAGTCATCCAGTTTTTTATATCAACTATGCATTCCGTTAGTTTTGCAAACTGGTATGCTTCGTCGGCCCGCGAAGAAATATAGAGCTGAGTATCATCAGCATAAACGTGAAAGCTAACACCATGTTTCCTGATAATATCTGCCAAGGGTTAGGGTTGGGCGATGTTTACCAAATTGGAATCAGACAATGTCTACAGTGAAACATTACGATGGACAATGACATCGGGTGGGATGGGGGTGTTTGCCCTAGATGGTCATCTGCCAAATCATTGAAAACAATTATATCATTAAAAACAAAACATTCTCATTATCCACTGGATATTTTCGTCTTCATCTCATCAGCAATTTCAATTTTGGCACACTGCAGCAGCTGATCACTAAAGGCCCGGGTATACTTCACTTTCCGTGTTTCGTTATATCCTGCGCACAGCCATGTCCGCACAGCTTTCAAAGTATACTCAACCGCGGACGGACGACCTTGGGGATGTGAGGGGATGACAATGCCGGCTCAACATCGTGATGTCTGTCAGCCATTGGCGATGGACAATGGCATTGTCTATCAGCCCAACCCTACCAAGGGTAACATGTAAAGCGTGAAGAGCAACGGTCCTAGTACTGAGCCTTGTGGCACTCCATACTTCACTTGTGACCAATATGATACCTCATCATTCACTGCTATGAATTGATGACAGTTAGATAAGTATGATTTGAACCATGCCAATGTAATTCCACTAAAGCCAACATAATTTTCTAGTCTATTCAACAGAATGTTGTGGTTGATAGTGTCAAACGCAGCTCTAAGATCCAGTAGCACTAATAGAGAGATACAACCACGATCGGTTGATAAGAGCAGGTCATTTGTAACTCTGATGAGAGCAGTCTCAGTAATATGATACGGTCTAAATCCTGACTGGAAATCCTCACAGATACCATTTTTCTCTAAGAAGGAACATAGTTTTGAGGATACTACCTTTTCTAGTATTTTGACAGAAAATGGGGATTTGAGATCAGTCTGTCATTAACTAATTGTCTAGGATCAAGTTGTGGTTTTTTAATGAAAGTCGTAATAAAAGCCAGTTTGAAAGTTTTTGGGACATATCCTAATGACAATGATGCATTAATAATATTCAGAAGAGGATCTATGACTTCTGGAAGCACGTCTTTTAGTTGCTTAGATGGTTTATGGTCTAACATACATGTTGTTGGTTTAGATGATTTAACAATTTTATACAATTCTTCCTCTCCTATTGCAGAGAATGAGTGTAATTGTTCCTCAGGGGATCTATAGTGGATCTATCTGATGCAATACTTTAGCTAACGGCTGCATGGTTATAATTTTATCTCTAATAGTATCGATCTTGGATGTAATGAAGTTCATAAAGTCATTACTGCTGTGCTGGTGGTAAATGTCAGCACCTGTTGATGCGGTCCCACTTTATATTAAGTGGCCTTAACTACTATGTACTTACATTTTAATTAATAATTTGGTACAATGCACTTATTGTGTACTGTTACGAGCCCCTGCTTTTTCTTTCCTTTTTTTCATTTCCTGAGTGCAGCTGCTAATTTGATGGGGGTGGAGACTATTACAAACACCTGAGGCCTCTACTTATTTAAGAGCTCCTGGTGGCACTTAAATGGCGGCTTGCCCTGGGAATTATGTTTGTGTTTGATTTTTGGTTTTCCTTATTCTCTTTTGTTTAAGGATGGTGAGTGATTGCTTGTTTAGTTACCACAGAGTACATAGAAAGTATAGGTAAGTGAGCTGACCCAGAAGACTTTTGCTGTGTTTGATTTCTTCCTCAGGAGATTTTTATTAACTCTTGAGTTAGTGGTAGTTTAAATTAGTTAGCTCACCAGTCCTCATTTATTATTTTTTTTATGTTTAAATACATTTTTTTACTGTTTTCCTATTTTTGGTTATATTCCTTTACCTGTATAATAAAACTTTACCTTTTTGCCCTGGCCACTGTGGTATTTGTTGCCTTTAGAACGGCTTTCTTGTGTTGGTCCCTAAACAGGGTCGTAACATGTATATACATGTTTTTACATTGCACTTATATTTTAAAAATACCTGCATGTAATTACATCTGTAATTAATTTCTGTAATTACATTTATAATTACACTGTTGACCCATCCCTTACACCTTAACCCACCCTTAATCCTACCCATACCACCAAACCTGTCCCTAACCTTACCCGTATCCCACCCACCTCAAAAGCAGCAAAAGTGTGTTGCAATACAATATGAACACAATAAATACATTGTACTTACTTTTTGATGTAAATACATAGTAGTTAAGGCCACTTAATATAAAGTGGGACCATTGATGCTTTATTCTTCATTAATTTAGCCACTGTACAGAATAAATACCTGGGGTTGTGTTTGTTTTCTTCTAAAAAAGACAAAACGTAAGCAGATCTAGCCATTTTTAGGGCTTTTCTGTAGGAGGAAGTACTTTCCTTCCATGCAATACAAATACCTCTAGTTGCACCTCCAACCTCAGACGTCGTGGCTGACCCTGTCCATGCAGACAGGTTGCATTGTCGGCAAGGAAGCTGTTAAGTAGGGCCAGATCCAGGATGTCATCTCAAGCCACCCAGGACCTCTTTGACCCCTTCGACCCAGGAGGGAAAAGGCAGCCTTCCATACACTGGAGATTAATTTAGGGAGCGTGATCAAACACTATGTCAAAGTCCACTCCTTGGTGTGACCAGCTGTGAGGTGACGAGGAAATTTGGAAATGGTGCGGGTGGAACAGCTTTGGACAAATCACTGGACTGCTTGGGTGTGATGATGTCATAAGTTAACCTTAAAGGGCACCTATTATGCCCCTTTTACAAGATGTAATATAAGTCTCAGATGTCCCCAGAATGTGTCTGTGAAGTTTCAGCTCAAAATACCCCACAGATCATTTATTATATAATTTTGAAAATGCCTATTTTGAGTGGAAGCAGAAACACGCTGTTTTCGTGCTTGTATCAATAAATGCAAATGAGCTGCCTCTCCCCACCCCCTTTTCCTTAATAGGGCTGTGCCTTTACAGCTTGTACCTCGAATACTCTGCCAAAAAAACATCTGTTTGGTTTTGATGATCATGTCTATCTGTCAGTATTTTTGGCTTTTTGGTCAAAAATTTGGTCCTCATTGTGCTCTCTTTTTCAGCTTACTCTACTTGTAATTAGTGTCATTCTGTTCACATGTGTCTCATTTAGCTGTGTGTATTTAAGTGGCACTGTCTCCCAGTTTCTTTGCTTGGTGTTTTGTTCTTCTAAGACAGCTGCCTGAGTAAGTGTTATGTAGTCTGAGAAATCTGTGGCTTCTTATGTTTGCCCTTTGATTGTTTCCTCTCTGTGTTGGATTTTTGTGGATTTTCTTCTCTGGAGTGTTTTTGCTTTAAGAACTTTGGATTTCTGGAATATTTTTGTGGACTACAATCTTTGGACTGTTTTTGTTATTTGAGAACGTATTTGTCTGTTTTTGCTGTGGAATTTTGTTTCTTGAACTTTCATTAAACCTGCTGCATCTCAACTGCTTCTAAATGCATCTTACTATTGGGTTCTCCATCCTCCAGTGGCTCAAGGACTGAGTATCTGACTTTCACACTAAAGACCCAAGTTCGAGCCTCGGCTCTGACACTATCATGCTGTAATCAGCCATATCAGTTTAAACTTCTGATGGTGTTTTCTGAGTGCACACATCTGAAGCACGTGCACAGAAAACGGCTGTCACATGGCATGTGAGTACTAAACTAAGTTCTCTTCCATGTCTTATTGCGTTTAAACTGTCAAATACACACAAGGTTATCTTAAAAACACGTCACAAAAACCGTTTATGTCTGTGAAGGTAAACAGCTGGGAAAGAAATTGCATGTTTATATTAGATCTGTGTATTAATTAAGTGACCGCAGCATAATATACAGTACCTACTGCTGTTAATATGAACCAAGCAGTGAATAAAAACAGAAAATCACTCACTGCTCTTAACTGAATAACTTCTATAGCTTTAATAAGATATTTCTTACTTGAATGCTGCTTTTAAATGCTCTAGCGTGAAGATAAACATGGTGAATTTTGTGCGGCTGACTCAGGGCGGGGTTTCTGCTAATACGGCAGTGTCAGTCAGCGTCTGTGGGCGGGGCTTGAGCAATGTGAGAATCAAAACTCCATGTCTAAAGAGACTGATTTGGTTTTATAGGGATTAAAATAAGGAGTGGGTGGATTTTTTTTATTTGTTATCATTATAGGATGGTTGTGTTCACACACTGCCAACACACATTTATGTCCAAACACAATGTAAAAGTGGATTTTGCATAATAGGTGCCCTTTAAAGTTTTTTGTTTGTACAACAGTCAACAAGAGTTTTATTTATTTTTTTATTATTTTAGAGTTTATATTAATTTTATTTTCTTACCCTGGTAAGTGGGGGTATCATTTAAGAGAATGTACGGCCTTATTTATCCTGTCTTGATGGATTATGGGTAATGTAGGTTTATGCTAACTAGCTAGTTTAAATAGGGGTCACTGTCTTTATTGTGTGTGTGTGTGTGTGTGTGTGTGTGTGTGTGTGTGTGTGTGTGTAAGACAAAGAGAGAAGAGAGGTGAAGGAAATTAGTCCACCTTAGACTCGAACTGATTTTTAAAGGGGTCATATGATGCGATTTCAAGTTTTCCTTTCTCTTTGGAGTGTTACAAGCTGTTCGTGA
>NW_015538004.1:319538-322765 GCF_001515605.1 Sinocyclocheilus anshuiensis
CTTTATTGTGTGTGTGTGTGTGTGTGTGTGTGTGTGTGTGTGTGTGTGTGTGTATTTTGTTTGTGTGAACTTGTGTTATTGGTAATATTTGTTGAAGATTATTTTGGATTTGAATGTAAATTGTAAGAAGGTTTATTCATGTATGTACTTATTTTTGTTTGTGAATTACATTTCCCATAGGTGTCACAGTCTCAAGTCACAATCCTCAGTCACCAGCCCAGTGACCACAGAACTACATTTCCCAGAATCCCTCCTGTTACCACCTGCACACAATGCTGGTTTCATCTGCCCAGAGGAGAACTGGCCCCGACTGAGCCTGGTTTCTCCCAAGGTTTTTCTCCATTTCTGTCACCAATGGAGTTTTGGTTCCTTGGCACTGTCTTTGGCTTGCTTAGTTGGGGATACAATTTCTGGCAACATTGTTGATTTGACTGCACAGACAATATTGGAAGAGAACTGAATTGAGCTGGATGATGACATCACTGAATCAACATTGAACCGACTTTAACTGATCAACTGACTGTTTTCTATTGTTCTCTTGCATTATCAGCACACTTTTTTCCTGTTTAACACTGTAAAGCTGCTTTGACACAATCTGTATTGTAAAAAGTGTTATATAAATAATGGTGACTTGACTTGCACTCAGTCAGCCATCACCACACCTGCCACGGTTTATCACATCAAGACACACATATAAGCAGTCACTCTCCACTTCACCTTTGTCTAGTCTTGTTGTTCCATATGGAACTACTTCCTTGACTACTCACCTTGGAATACTTACCTGTTGTCATCATATCTTCAGTTTCTGTCAGTCTTCAGCCAGCGCCTGCAAAGAATTCACCCAGCTACAGTAAGAGTCCCAAGTCATTCTATGAACTCATTTACTCACCTGCTTGCATCACTTGAATTTCTGACATTCCTGCAAAAAAAAAGACCTGGTTGTACATTACCTCTGTGTCGTCTTTTTCTGTTATTGTGACAAAAGACCAAAAGTCCCTGGAGCACTATCTTGATTATGCACTGTAGCTAAGTGGTTTGTCCTTTACTGTGGGAGAGGTTAACATCTTGCAGGTGGATGAAACCAATGCCAGCTGCCCTCCTCATAACTATGCAACCGTGGCTTCCAATACCATCACAGCAAGTGCTCCGGTTTTTCTTTGGGTGAGGAAAGCTATCTCAAACAGGACTGACCTGATGATAAAGCTAGTGGACCCATCTATCATGTCCGTCAAGTCAGCACAGAAGAAGATTACCACTCTCTGGTCCTCATGTCTAGAATCCATTGCAAAGAAACAAAATCCTAAGTTTATTCCTGTGAGTAAAATTTCTGTGCATGTTCCAGAGATCATTCCAGAGTCCATGCCAACCCATGAACACACTCCAAAGTCCCTTCCAGTATGTCAGCCCAGTCCAGAGTTTGCTAAAGCCTCAGCGCTCCATTTAATCGCAGCCCAAAGAGGAGGGTGAGGAAGAAAAGACGATTCTCTGTGGCTCCAGCCCCTGACCGCAGCCCAGTGTTGGCTCCAGCCCCTGACCTCAGTCCAGTGATGGCTCCAGCCTCTGAGCACAGTTCAGTGATGGCTCGAGCCCCTGATTTCAGTTCCGAGCCCGCTCCAGCCCCAGGGCTCAGTAACGAGTTCGCTCCAGCCCCATAGTTCAGTAAAGAGCCCATTACGGACCCCAAGTCTGCATCAGAGTCTGCTCTAACCCCTGAGACTGCACTGGAGCCCACTCTAACCCCTGCAGTCTGCACTAGAGATCAATCTAACCCCGGAATCTGCTCAAGAGTCCGTTTCCACCTGTGAGGATGCACCAAATTTCCATCCAGTCCATGAATCTATATCTTGCCCCAGAGCTTAGCCCAGTGCCAGATCTTGTCCCAGAGCTCAGCCCACTGCCCGCTCTCATCCCAGAGCTCAGCCCAGTGCCTGCTCTTGTACCTGAGCTCAGCACAGTACCTGTTCTACAGCCAGAATCGTCAACCAACATGGCCACCAAGTCAGAGTCTCCCACTTTCATGGATGCTATGAGTCTCATGATGTAATGGCTATCATGCCAGAACCCAGCACGATACTGTAGTTCCAAGGCCGGAGGATTCAGAGACCCTTCTACCACTGATTGTTTTCCCTGTTATGGCGGTGGCCATAATGTGTGTTTGGGCCGCACACTGCTCTTCCACTCGTATCGAAGTGGCGGTATTCATTCACAAATTTTCTTTATGCCCTGAAGCGACCATGGAGGTCATTCCCGAATTTCCTATCTGCCCTGATGTGACCATGGAAGTCGTTCCCAAATTTCCAGTTTGCGTAGATGTGTCCAAGAATGTCGTCTCTGAATTTCCTGTCTGCCCTGATGCGACCATAGAGGTCATTCCCGAGTTTACTGTTTGCCCAGATGTGACCATGGTGATCGTTCCCAAGTTTCCTGTATGCCCTGAAGCGACCAAGAAGGTTGACTCTGCCCGATGTTAGTTTTGTTAGCACGGCTGTGGTAGTCTTCGGCTCTGCCTTGGAGGTCTTTATCTCCACTGTGGGGATCTTCTGCTCTGCCAGCTCCACCTATGCCTACGTGGTGTTCTCCAGCTCCGCTGCGGTGGTCTAGTGCTCTGCCATGGTGGTTTCCAGCTCCACATGATCCACTATGGTGGTTCCCCGCCCTGCTGAAGTGGTCTTCAGTCCCATCTGCTCCACCCAGGTGGTCTTCAGCTCCATCGTTCTGCTGTGGTAGTCTTCTGCTCCACTCTGGGGGTATTCGGTCCCATCAGCTCCGCCCTGGCTCATCCTGTCCTGACTTTTCCTCCGTCCACTCCCCAGTTGGATTTATTTTGGTGCAAGGTTGCACCTTCTGGGAGGAAGAGTACTGTCACAATCCTCAGTCACGAGCCCAGTCATCACAGAACTACATTTCCCAGTATCCCTCCTGGTTTTCATTTATTCACCTGCTGACATTGAATTTGAATTGAATTTCGGACATTACTGCAAATAAAGACCTGGTTGTATGTTGCCGTCAAATCGATTAATTACATGCAAAATAAAAGTTTGTGTTTACATAATATGTGTGTGTACTGTGTATATTTCTATGTATATATAAATACACACACATACATGTATGTATGTGATTGAAACAATGTGTATTATGAAAAGCGCTATACAAATACATTTAAATTGAATTGAATGTGTGTGTACTGTTTATATTTCTATGTATATATAAATACACACACATACATG
>NW_015538004.1:322798-332708 GCF_001515605.1 Sinocyclocheilus anshuiensis
TATATATACTCTATATATTTATATATATTATTCTTTTTTTCTGGTTTGTTACTTTGAAAATGCAAGCAAAAGAAAAATCAAGAGTCAATAAAAACTCTTATATTGACTTCAAGCAGTATCTCCCAAATGTTTGTCTGGTCACATCCCTACACTTGGAAATACGAGGACACCTGTACCTATCTTGCAGGAGTGAGAGGGTCAGATGAATTCCAGGTTGTCCCGTGCCAAGGGAAGAGTAAATTAAGTTCGTAAGGTTGTGTCAGAGCACTGAGTGAACGCAAGTAACTTGCCTGGCAAGGATTTAATCGCTGGGCTTCTGGCAGGTTGTGGTGATCAGTGATGACCTTGAAGGGATGACGTGATCCTTTGAGCAAGTGGTGCTATTGTTTCAGCGCAGAATTGATGGCTAATAGTTCTCAATTGCCAATAGTTAATTGCTTCTCTGGTTAATAGCTCCTGGTTGTCATGATTCTGCTACACCAGGGACAACTTGAGGGACATGAAGGCACATGGACAGAGCTTGGGTGGATTGCCCTGCCATTGAGAATGGACTGCTCCAACATCAGAGTTGGAGGCATCAACTTCTATGAAAAACAGGAGATTCAGGTAAAGATGGACCAGGAAGTAAGCACTTGTGAAGGCATCCTTCAGACATTGGAAGATGACTGAACTAGCTTTGGCGCAAAAAGGTTAATGGATTATGGTGAAGGAGTCTCCACTGAGTCCATCTTGTGCTGTTTGGTATTGTGTCACAGACCACACAGAAATGGAGATGTAAGAACCCAGATGTGGGAGGTTTAATTGCAAATAAACAAACAAGCAGGTAAGTGACAGTTCAAAGCATATACAGCAGACTTTCTCAAAGTCCGGACTCTGGGTTTATTACTTGCAATAAATCCGTGAAATCGTGTGATCGGCGCTTTGGCTATTTGTATTAAAGGGGTGGTTGATTATGATTTCACTTTTTGAACTTTAGTTAGTGTGTAATGTTGCTGTTAGAGCATAAACAATGTCTGCAAATTTACGACGCTCAGAGTTCAATGCAAAGGGAGATATTTTCTTTTAAAGAAATCGCTGTTTAAGGACTACAAAAAACAGCTGGTAGGGACTACAACGAGCTTCTTCCTGGGTTTGTGACATCACTAACCCCGAAGTTTAAATAAACCCCACCCCCGGTAACACGCAACTACCCGTAATGGTAAGGGGGTGTGACGTTTCCGGGCAACGTGCACTAGGCAGTTAGCGAGTCACAAAACACACTGAGCCAGCTAACCAATCAGAGCCCATTGCGTATTTCTGAGGGAGGGGCTTCATAGAACCAGGAACTCAACAGACCGTTTTGAAGAGAATGGAAACAGCAGTGTAGAATAAAGGTAAAATATGTGAAAATAATGCGGTTTTTTTTAAACGAAGCATAAACACATGCTTCAGTAACGAGTTCCACTGCACCCCATAAACACAATCAAGCTTTCGAAAAAAGCTGATCAACCACTCCTTTAAGCTATACATAAATGCATGATGCTGTTTTGTTCATAATTGTTTATGCATTGTATATGTAAATCATATTTGATTTATAAATATTTGTTTAGATGTTATGCAATTTTTTTATAGGCAGTCATTATTTCATTGCATTGAATAAACAGTTTAATGAGGTGCATTATTTTGCTCATTGCGCCCTCCTGTGGCCTCAGGAACAAGGCCAAATGTTTTCTTAACACTTATTTAATCTGCATATAAAATATAAGAAAGGAGATATTTGTTTCAATTTTATTTTGTGTTTGACTGTTAAAATTAAAATTAGTTGTTGTTTGACTCAATGAATTTGGTAATTTAAAAATACAGTGGTTAAATTTAAATTTTTTATTTTCTATTGCTCTGTTTAAAAAAGGTTATAAAAAAATCAATAATTATCGATACCGAATGATATGAAACATTATATCGTGATAATTATTTTAGCTATATCGCCCAGCCAAAGTTTTAAGAATTTTGGACTTTTTAGATAGAATCTTGTGAAGAAATTATGAACAGGGCTGTCTAGTAACTGATTACAAGTAATGTGTATCATGCAATCAGATTCCAAAATTTAATTACTGGTAATTAGATTAAGTTTTAAAGGGGAGGTCTAATGCTATTTCATGCATTCTGACTTATTTACACTACTAAAGAGTTGGATTCTTATGCTTAAAAACTTTTCAGGACTGGAATAATACTACGAAAAAGAAGACTCTTTGCCTCCCACTGCAAGCAGCTTACATTCTGGAGACGGAAAACACAGCTGCCTACATTCAAACAGATGAGAAAGAAAATGCCTTTTGTGGAATCTACTTGCTTCATGAACTGCCACAGACTTCTACAAAGGCTGGCGGTTCTTGAAACAAAGTTACTTGCTGGACTTCCAAAACAGGTGGAACCCAAAGCAGATCATCATCATGGACCCCCTCAGCTTACAGCCAGTGAGTTCTGTAAATCTAGTGAATCTCAACAGTTTATACCAAGTGTAGAGGAACAAGCCGAAACTGATTGTCACACTAATCGATGGCAGAGACCCAAAGGCACTCGAGACATCAGATTGTCACGAGTATCTCATTTTGCTGCCATAGCATCCTCTACCCCAGATACGGCAATGACAAGGCTTGCAAACACTGGTATTCTACCACCCCCTATACAGCTTGAGAACAGATTTGAAGCATTAATGAATGTGGGTGAGGAATCCCCAAATGTGACTGAACATGGATCATATCAGCCAGCAGCTAATGTAGTGGTTACAAATAATAAAGAAAAATGCAAGGATTATTTTTCCTAAATATATCGTTGTTGTTATAAGAAAATAATAATAATTAAATGTCATTAATGTGTGATCTATGTTGTGTATCAACTAAGTATTATCTTTGAGGATAACGATTTATATCTCCTGCCGAGATTGGTATGGACGATCGATTACGATCGAGTCTTTGGACTCGTTCAACTGCTGGGGGAGGGGGGCGCGCTGCTAAAACAATACACAGACTCAGAAGGTGAAGCAGCAGCTCCGTGTCCTGTGTCTTTATTGACTTTAATATCTTCCCTCACCAGGTGGTGAGGGCGCTACATTTTGGAGGCCCCAGCGAGGATGAATGCAGTGCGAGTTGGCTTCCAGTGATGACAGCCCGCTTCCAGTGCCATTCAGCCTACTACTCAGCCCAGGTGACCAGTGGAGTGACGACGTTAGATGTCCGTGTTGAGCTAGGAAGGAAAGTGCAAGTAATCTGAGGTTGATCTTCAATACCAGGAGCGCTGCAGGTTTCCAGCCAGCTAAGGCCATTTCTTCTATCACTTTGCACACATCAAGAGACTGAGTAACTCATGGATCACGTGGAGGATTTGAAGCTTGAGGTTATAGGAGCAGTATATGCTCTCCCACGAGAAAATTTGACAGAACTATGTGAATTCCTAGGGATTGAGTGTTTTTTTTAGGAATTGCGAGACATGTAGAGCGAGAGACATTAGGGGAATTGGAAGATGCGGGGCATGTCTGAGCTCCTGTGTATAAAAGACAAAATCTGTGAAATTCAGAAGATTAATGAAAACAGTGATTCAGAACGACACGTAGCACAGACCACTAAGAGAGTGAATGCAAATCCAGTAGCAGAAACTACAGAGCAGGATAAACTGCAAAAAGAAATTGATGCTTTACAGTTAGCTTTGCAGAATTTAATAGAGCAAAAACGGAGAGCACACACCACAACACACAGGTACACAACAGAACCTAAGCACTATGCAAAGTCCTTCCACGTTGCAATGTCAAAATGTACAGCCAGACACAAGCTCCCAGTTGCAGTTAGTGACACACAGACCGGTCATGTCCCCCTGGAACAGAGAATTTAAGATATCAGGACAGATAGGTGAACCTGGACAAAAAGATAAGCTCACCTTTTCAAGTTTGGCCCATCAGATCGAACATGGATTGAGCAGGGGAGTTTCAGAGCTCGAAATAGTGGACGCAGTGATAAGAGCAATCGCACCAGGCATGCAACTGCGTAGTTACTTGGAGGGAAAACCAAATTTAACCCTGCCTGTGCTGAGACGTATACTGAGAGCACATTATCAGGAAAGAGGTGCGACTGAACTGTACAAACAGCTCACCTCTGAGGCACAAAGTAGTAAAGAGACCCCACAAAGTTTCCTCGTTCGGTGTCTTGACTTGCGGCAAAAGATCCTGTTTGCATCTCAGGAAGCAGAATCCAGCTTGAAGTACGACCCAATCTTAGTCCAGAGCATGTTTCTTCACACTGTTCTCACTGGCCTGCAAAATGACAGTATCAGAAACGATCTACAACCTTACTTGACCAAAATTGATGTGAGTGATGAACTTCTCTTTGATAAAGTGAATATCGCTTGTGCCAATGAAACAGAGCGTCAAAGCAAGAAGAAGCTTTTAGCTCAACAGCAACATCCCAAGCTCCATTCAGTACAGGTCAGTGAAGTCGCTGTCGAAAAGAAACAAAGTCATAAAAGCACAGAGAAACGTGAGCCTGACATTTTGAGTGAATTAAAGGAAATGCGAACAGAAATGGCGTTGCTGAAGGATCTCAGTGTAGAGGTTTCTCAGATCAGAGAGTCCATTAGACAACCACAGGTCATGTCTACACAGTGCTCTGCTCGTGTGAGAGATCAGAATGTCATGTCACTGCCCCAATCTGCATACCCACCTCAAAGTTATGTACAGCCATATGGCAGAAGAGAGGAAGCGTTCCAACGGCAACAATGGTTCCCGGAACAGCGCTACCACCCACCATCAACGTGTGTGAGAAAATGTTTGTCATGTCAGCAAAGTGGGTTGGATGTGTACTGTTCTCACTGTTATAGGTGTGGCAGTAGCGATCATTTTCTGGCTGGCTGTAGAGCACGAGGACCAGCAATGTATAGAGAGCAGTCGTTAAACGAGACAGGGTCACGACTGCGGGACGAGGAGTGTCCAGTTATGCAATGATGTCCCCCACAAGCTGCGCACAATGTGGTATCACAGGTTCCGGCCATAGACTACGACACTGCGCTGCCTGTAAACAAACATTTTATTGTTCAAAGCATCTGCATTCCTTACCTGGATGACACATTAGTTTTTAGTCAAAACTTTGAAAACCATGTGGATGATGTAAGGAAAGTCCTGCGAAGATTGAGACAACATGGGATAAAACTGAAGCCCGGCAAATATGAGTTGTTCAAACGTGAGGTGCGATACCTTGGGAGGATTGTCTCTGCCGAAGGTAGTAAGATGGACCCGGCCAATACAGCTGCCGTGAGAAATCTGAAAGACAAAAGACCAAACACAGTGGGACAGTTGATAAGTTTCAGGATTTTCACCATTCTACTTACTGTTCAGAAGGTCCCCGAGACTACCCGTTGATCTACTGTTCGGCTTGATATCTGAAACAGAAACTATTGATTATAAGGAGTATGTGAAGAGATGGAGACAAGAGATGCAGAAAGCATTGGAAATCACCAGACAGACTGCAAAGAAGATGGCAAAAAGGAACAAGAGGAACTATGATGGAAAAGTGCGAGGTTCTGTGTTATGTCCTGGGGATCATGTCTTAGTAAAGAATTTGACACCTAGAGGTGGAACTGGGAAGCTTCGAAACCACTGGGAAGATGTTGTACACACAGTAGTCCATCAAGTGGGAGGAGAAGGCCCGATTTATGAGGTGAAACCTGAACAGGGTAAGGGAAGATCACGTGTTCTCCACCGTAACCTCTTGATGCCTTGTGATTATCTACCATTGGAGATTGATCTTGGTAAGGAAGGAAGAACAAAGGGACCAGTGAAAATATCAAAACCAGGAAATAAACGTTAACCAGGTCCAGAAGAAGAAGAGGAAGAGGATGAAAATTATCCGTACTATGGTTACCTACCTGCGGTCCAGCCTCAACAACATAGGCAAGAAAGCATTGAGTTAGTAGATGAAAACGTACCTGACTTCCAGTTTCAGCTACCTGAGGAAGGAAACAGAGGGTTAGTAAATGAAAACTTACCAGTTATATGGTCCGGTGAACCTGAAAAGAAAAGGGAAGAAATTAGTCAAGAGGCAGACAAGGATTATGGAACAGGAGTTCAAATGGAAAATGAGGGGATACCTCAACAGGAAGTTGATGTGATGGAGGAGGCACAACCTGGGAAGAGACCTGATGAAATGGAAGATGTACATGTTACACTGGGTGAAAATGACAAGGAGACAGGACAGGAATACAGATGGCCTAAGAGAGAAAGGAGACCACCAAAGACATTTACTTATGATTGTTTGGGTACCCCGGCATGTTATAATGTAGGGCATACAAACACAATAGCGTTTCCATCCATGACATATGAGATGCAGAACTTAATTCCATGGACTTACCTAGCGCAACAGTACGAGCCGGTGTACTCATATGTATATTGAAGAGACTAAAGCAATGGAGAAAAAGAATGAAGTTTAAAGAAGAAGACTATGTAGTTCCCAACATATGCCTCTATTCATAACATGTAATACACACAAGCAGTGAGACATTGCATGCAAACAGTAGGACACTGATATCACAAGATACTGTCAGGAGAAAGTACATTTATTATTTTGGGTAAAAAAAAAAAAAAGGGGGAGCGTAATGTCGGGACGACATTTATTTTTGACGGGGAGAGTGTAGTGGTTACAAATACTAAAGAAAAATGCAAGGATTATTTTTCCTAAATATATCGTTGTTGTCATAAGAAAATAATAATAATTAAATGTCATTAATGTGTGATCTATGTTGTGTATCAACTAAGTATGATCTTTGAGGATAACGATTTATATCTCCTGCCGAGATTGGTATGGACGATCGATTACTTCTGTCTTTGGACTCGTTCAACTGCTGGGGGAGGGGGACGCGCTGCTAAAACAATACACAGACTCAGAAGGTGAAGCAGCGGCTCCGTGTCCTGTGTCTTTATTGACTTTAATATCTTCCCTCACCAGGTGGTGAGGGCGCTACACTAACATCGCTACTAATAGGCGCTCAAGGTCGAGTAGACGGCAGCATTCAGCTCAGAGTGCAGCCGAGCACAGGACTCTGATAGTGGGCGACTCCATTATCAGAAACATCAGTAGCAGGACTACAACTACATCCTGCTTTCCTCAAGCAACCATCTCTGATGTGAACAAGGAACTTCTTCTAATTCTAATGAAGCACAAGACTGCAAATAGGATCATCATCCATGTGGGAAAGAATGATATTCTGAAAGAGCAGTCAGAACTCATTAAGAAGGATTTCAGTGAACTCTTTGAAACACTTCAAAGACTTGAAGATCAGTCATTCATCAGTGGACCACTCCCAGCAAGGGGAATTAACATGTTTTTACGGTTGCTTGGGCTAAATACTTAGCTGCAAACAACCTGCAGTATAAAACAAGTCAACTTCATTGACAACTTCAATCTTTTATGGGGCCATAGACAACTGTTTAAACTGGATGGCCTCCACCCAAAAAAACTTGGTGCACGAATGCTAAAGGACAGTATTTATTTCTCCCTTCGTCATCCTTCAGTAATGTGTGCCAATCCACTCAACCTGAATGGCACACACACACCTGGACAAAGTATGAGTGACAACAGGATTTCATATCAGCTTCCGAGTCATCATGTGGATGACACATCCCACAAGGAAACTGATAACACCACGCAGCCACAACAAGCACTGCTCATGGAAACTATCCCAGCTAAGCCTTGCATCACAGACAGACTGTGACGTATCAGAACAGCTCCAAGACTCAGCACCCAAAGACAACTTTCTGGAAAGGGAAGCCAGGACAACATATTTCAGCCACTGGAAACACCAGAGACACAGTTCCGCTCACCAGACACATTATCCCTCTCTCCAGCATCTCCACTTCTAAGCTTCTCACAGAAAATGGAGGAACTGGTGTATGCTGGGACCAAACTCTCCCACTCTTTCGCTGCAAGACCCCAGATATCAACCAAAAAACGGCGGGCCCCACAACCACCAAAGCCTGTGGGCCCAGCTCGCCCTCCTCCTCCTGTGAGAGTTCTACGGCCACTGCTACAATGCCAGGGCCCAAACCCTCCTCTATCTGTTGTAGGTGAACCAAAACCAACTGATAACAGCTCTGGTGATATGTGTCAGGTCCCCGCTATGATAGCAGCAACATTCACAAATGTTTACAGAACAAGCGGGAACCCAGTGTGCCTGTAGCTTTCTATATTTCTGTTTTATCATGTGATAGAAAGTCTAAGACCTTCTCAAGCCGTACAGCTGACCCATCTAATCTGCGGCCTATTATGCATCAAACTAAGATTGCTGTAGGGACAAAATAATGCCCAGGGTTGCTGCAGGATTTTTCAGCTCAAATTTAAGACTTTTTAAGACCTGCACAAATAAAATTAATAATAAAATTAATACCATATGAACGGGGTAGGGCAATGTCTATAGTAACATATTAAACTGTAAAATGATCGTAAAATGCATGATTTACATTTCAGATACAAGTTTTAAAAAAAACAAAGTTTTATAAAATGATACACTTCACATTTCAGCTTCAGATACAAGTTTTCACAAAAACAAAACGTTTTAATACACTTCACATTTCAACCTTTATATAATTTTTAAGAAAATGGATGAGTCAAAAGTATTAATTATTATATTAATTTAAACAATTGATATCGATAATTATTATATTAATTAAATAACACACAAATACATTTTACTGTTTAGATTTTTATAATGAATTATCTTCTTATCAGTCCACCAGTTCACATTTACAGCTCTGCATGTTTGCAGGGTAAAAACATGGGTCGATTTTCGTATTGGTCTGAACAAAAAACAACCCAATGTTCCTACAATACTGGAGGCTGCAGTTCTAGCACCGCATTACTATGACCCTATTTTTTGGGAAAGCACCATCTAGCCAATTCTATTCCAACAGAGGAGACCTGATTCAAACATCAAACAAACAGATGCAAAGACTAGATTGCAGTTTAGGACCACATTTCTAGGACCCTATTTTTTGGGACAGCGCCAACTAGCCAATTCTATTCCAACAGAGGAGACCTGATTCAAACATCAAACAAACTGATGCAAAGACTAGATCTATGGAAACTATTCATTTTTTATCTTTCCATCTAATTTTTAATGCAAGAGCTAGCGTGAAGTTCAGTGTTCGAGGGGGTGTCAGCAATCTCCATTTAGCCTATTTAGCTGTGCAAAACAGTTCATTGTGCTGCTGGATGTTGTAAATTAGTATTTGTATTCAAATAATTTTACATTTATTAAAGTACTAATAATCACACTAATTTGTACCGCAACTGTTTTACCATTTACTGCACTTTAAGTGGGTCACACAGCTAATGTCCTAGAAAAGGTCCTAGAAATGCGGTCCTAAAACTGCAGCCTCTGGTATTGCAGGAATACCCTACTCACAACAACAGCCTTATTGAAAATGCACATTCATTCTCTGTCAGCAGGAGGAGCTTACGGAACTGTTTCCCCAGTAACGGCAGTACACAAAGCAGCGCAGCACCGGACTTTGAAATGTGCAGCGCTCATGCTTATTTAATAAAACCATAGACTTTTGAAGTTGTAGCGAATCAGCTCATGGGGAAATATGAATAATTAATCATAACTAGTTATAATTAACTATAAATATTTAGATCCGCTGTAAGTATTTACTTGACCTCTCAGGGTCAACTGTCTGTCAATTCTAAGAACGTTAATTTCCTGGTTAAAGGAAATAACTTTCTTACTGTACAATTCTACACAGAGCCTGTAGCATAAATCTGCATGATTAAGGGACTCCAGTTATGAGCAAACAATGAACAACGTCAAGTGTGATACAAGTAAGACTTTATTAACTACATAAACACTTAAACTAGTCTAACATACACATACACACGCACACACACACACACGC
>NW_015538004.1:332860-334175 GCF_001515605.1 Sinocyclocheilus anshuiensis
TGTGCTTAGCTGAAGTATTAGGTTATTATCTTAGCTGTGAATGCTAAGATAGGTTTGGGTCAGCATATGTTTGCTGAAAAGGGCGTAAACAGAGTTCTGATTGATGACTTAAGGCTGCTCTTATTGTCAAATTATCACCCAGAACTCACTGATGTTTCACAACAGGCTTAATCTCTGAGGAAGTGAAGTAGAGGAGGAAAAAAAGGAAGATGGAGAGCATTCCTATTCAGATTATGCTTATTTCTTGGTGCTCAGGACTATAGTTATGCCCTTGTATTTGTCTAGATGACTTGTGTCACAGGGTCATAAAATTAGAGCACGTGTTGAAAATAAACAAATCAAAAATAGAAGTGTCTCTGGTTCCTTTTGAGGTTCAGAAAGAACCATAAAATTAGAACACGTTGAAAATAAATCAAAAATAAAAGTGTCTCTGGTTCCTTTTGCGGTTCAGAGAGATCATCAAATCGAAGTGGAACAAAAGGGGGCATAACATGTAAATGGATTTAAAATTAGCTGACTGCTATTATTAAAACAGGGTAATCGATCTGGTATTAGGAACAATCAGTAGCACTCGTGATTAACTGTAAGATTTGTGTTGGGCACACACCATGGCTGGTCACAGCTGCTGCGTGTTCAGCTCCCATGCCGAAACCATGCCATGTGTGTGCCCTGCCCTCCGTAGCGTGTTATTCAGTGTGCCACTAAAAACACCCAATAACTTAATGATTCTTCTCTAGATAGACAGTTAAAATGTAATTAAATTTAGATTTAATTAACTAGTAACTGAGCAAATCAGAAACCAGGGATTAGGTTAAATTCAAATTACTTCACACTGCATACACACATGCTGTATTTAAAAGCTTCAATTAAAGAGTGTTAACCCTTAATTGTTAAAGCTATTTGTAGCTTAGCCTAAGATTAACTATGCTAAGTTGTGTTAGCTTAGCTGCTTCAGGTGGTTTGTTTACAACATGGCATGGCGTCGCGTGTGAAGTTAGCGCTTCCTGTGACAAGTCATTGTCATGGTAACCAATGCATGCCAGTGCAAAGTGCAATTCTTTAGTGTCTGCCTGTTTCAAAGAAGTGGCCCACAGTTCTAAAATGTGGTGCTTTCAGTCCTTCAAGACTTGTTGCATTAAATAAGCACTTCTGTGAGTGCTTCTCTAATTTAACAATAAACTTCTTGCACTAGTTTAAAGAATAACAAAACGGGTTTACTGTAAGTTAAAGCCGGTTTAAACATACAGTGGGTACGGAAAGTATTCAGACCCCCTTAAATTTTTCACTCTTTGTTATATTGCAGCCATTTGCTAAA
>NW_015538004.1:347895-362527 GCF_001515605.1 Sinocyclocheilus anshuiensis
GGAAGGGACCCCCTCCTCTCTGTGGTTGCTGGAGGTATTATAGTTCTGTCTGCTGAGTTGTTAAGCAGAAAGTGCTGGCTCCCCCCCCTCATAGCTTGGTGCAGTCGAGGGAGTTTGCACTGCTGAGTGAGGATGCAGGAGTAGGGTGTCTCTCCCACTGTGTTTCCTTTTGCAGCCTATATTCGCTAAAATCAGGACCATGGACCATGTCAAGTTTGTCTTGAGTGTTGTTTATCTGCTGGATCAGAGTCTCAGTTCTGGCAACTTTGTCTAAGAGCTCAGAATTTGCTGCTTTAATAGTAATTTTGTGTGGGAAAGTTTCCTTTCCAGGTCCTTTCTGGCTAACTTTTCCAGGTGCTTTCGCTGTTCAGCAGCTGTCAGAGCCTTTTGAAGTCTATTGATTTCCTCCTGTAACTCCATTCTGCTGGGGTCCTTGTGGGATACCGCCGTGATCTGTTGCTTGAGATAATTTACCTCCTGTTTCAGACCCATGAGGTTGTGGGCCAGGAAGATGATGATCTTGGTGAGCTCTTTGCAGCCATAACTCTCGCTTGAGTCATGAGTCAGTAGTACTCTTCCCTCAGTGTCCAGTTGCTTTCGGCTCTGGTGCAGTAGGTGGTCGTCAGCCCCGGGTAGAAGGGTGTTCCTCACAACGCCTGGCCAGTCCTCTTTGGTCTGCATTCTGGGCAGTTAGTCTGAGCATCTGCAACATTTTGGCAAACTTGTGTTGAGAGTAAGGGCTAGAGACTACTACAAGATCAAAACAGAGTGTGGAGCTAGGTTTTACAGCTAGGGTTTTGCCAGGTGTGCTTAGCTGAAGTATTAGGTTATTATCTTAGCTGTGAATGCTAAGATAGGTTTGGGTCAGCATATGTTTGCTGAAAAGGGCGTAAACAGGATTCTGATTGATGACTTAAGACTGTTCTTATGGTCAAATTATCACTCAGAACTTACTGATGTTTCACAACAGGCTTAATCTCTGAGGAAGTGAAGTAGAGGAGGAAAAAAAGGAAGATGGAGAGCATTCCTATTCAGATTATGCTTATTGCTTGGTGCTCAGGACTATAGTTATGCCCTAGTATTTATCTAGATGACCTGGTGTCTTTCTGAGGTGTTAAGACGCATTTCGGGGGAAGCGTCCATAGGTCGTCATATGGCTTGTTAACTGAGGAGTGTTACAGAGTATTAGTTAAATATGGCTAACAAAATATATATTGTGTGTTTGATTGGTCCAGACGCTACAAAGTTTAATCGTCACATTAAGCTGTATCGCAATTCTGGTCCGTACCCAAATTTAAGACCTCTTGAAATCATAATTAAGACTTTCTTGTACAATTTAAGACTTTTTATGACCTTAAATTTGATACAAGTAAATTCAAACTTTTTAAGACTTTTTAAGGACCCGCAGGAACCCTGAATGCCATCAAGTTAGCATTTTTAAACATTCGCTCACTAAAAAATAAATCATTTCTGATCAATGACTTACAGTAATAACCACAAACAACCTGTATTTTATATTTCTAAATGAAACATGGCTAGAAGACAGCTGCAGTACAACAGTCCTCAATGAAACAGCCCCTCCTAACTTTACTTTTATACAGTAAGTGTCTGCAGGACTGTTAGGAGAGGTGGAGGTGTAGCTGCTCTAATAAAAGATGTCTATCAATGCATGCAAGTGTCATTTGGTCAGTATTGTCTTTTGAATATCTAGGTATTGTGCTGAAAGGTGCTCCACGCATTCTGTTTATCATTATTTACAGGCCTCCAAAATACTCTCCAGCCTTTGTTGAAGAGTTCACAGAAATGTTATCAATTATTTCCTCAGAGTTTGACTGTTTTGCTATTGCGGGGGATTTTAATATTCACATAGATAATGCAGAAATCAAAACTACAAAAGAAATTATAACTGTTTTAAACACATTTGACCTGATTCAGCATGTGAATGGACCCACACACAATTGTGGACACACTCTAGATTTATTCATCAGTAGAGGTCTAAACATTTCATCCATTGTTATTAAGGATGTAGCACTATCTGATCACTTCTGTATTTTATTATATATATATTGACCTCTGCTACCACTGAATCTAGATCTGTCTCTGTCAGAAAGAGATGCATTAACGAGAACACTAGTGTGCTATTTATGAAGGCTATATCTTTAACACCAAGCATTTCTGCAGACTCTGTTGATCTTCTCCTTGATTCCTTTAACTCAAAAGTTAAGAATGTTATTGATGATATTGCTCCTGTGAAAGTCAGCAAGAAGACTGGCAGACAAAAAGCACCCTGGAGAAAATAAACAGCAGTACAGAGTATGAAAATACAATGCAGAAAAGCTGAGCGGATGTGGCGGAAGACGAAACTTGAAATTCACTATAGCATCTATAAAGACAGCATTCATGCTTTCAATGTGGAGCTAGCCACAGCCAGACAGACCTTCTTCTCAAACATTATGAACAGTAACTTAAACAACGCTCGCACTCTTTTTGCTACTGTTGAGAGATTGACAAACCTCCCAAGTCAGATTCCCAGTGAAATGCTCTCCGACAGCAAATGCAATGAGTTTGCTTCTTTCTTTTCTGAGAAGATCAATAATATCAGAAAGGCGATTAGCACATCCTCAAGTTATACAGAGGTCAGACTTGACTGCAATTTAAAAAAAAAAGAAGTTACTATGTCTGTTTTTGAAGCAATTGATAGCAAAATTTGGGAAGAAATAGTACAGCACCTTAAATCATCAACCTGCTATCTTGACACACTTCCCACATCTTTTCTTCAAAAGTGTGCTTAACTGTTTAGAAGCAGATCTCTTAGAAGCGGTGAACGTCTCACTTCTTTCTGGGACTTTTTCAAACTCCCTGAAAACTGCCTCCCAGTCTATTAAGTCCCCTTCAAAGTCCAGCAGTTCCAGATACACAATAAGCTCACCCTCAGCCATGGTGCAGTGGGTGGAGCTCCTCCGTGCTCTCGCTGTACACAGCTTTTTCCCTCGTGGCGGACGTTGTAGCCGGCTCTCGCACCTGGTCTGACATCACTAGGAGCTCCGGCTCCGTGGCGATCCTCAGCTCTGTCGCTCCGTGCGGCGATGGCTCGTCGGTCACGGTGGGCTCGTGCTCTCCGTTATCTGGGTCTGGCTGTGCTCTGGATTGGGGATATACGCTCTCCAGACACTGGATGATAGCTTCCTTCCAGCTCAGTGCAGTGGTGTCTAGGTGGTCGACGGGGCGGTGGTAATTATCCCCGATCCAGAACAGTGAGTTCAGTGCAGCATCGTCGAACGCCGTTAAAACAGCGAGCTGGCTGAACTCAACCGCATACTCCAAGAGGGGCAGGTCCTTACGGGCTAGGGAGACGAACAAAGCGGCGAGGTGATCCATAGGAAAAACAGGAAAAAAAACACTGTCAAAACATGAGGAAACAAAACAGGGGGGAAAGGCGACGCTCACTGATTTTTTCTTTGTTTGGTCCGGTGTTCTGTCACGGTGCCTACTGTGTGGAGTTGAGGAACGTGAAGACGAAAGAGAGTCATGAAGAACAGTCTTTATTAATCCAAACATGGGGTAACACAAGCAGTGTTGGGGAGTAATTAGTTACATGTAACGGCGTTACGTAATTTAATTACAAAATAAATGTAACTGTAATCAGTTACAGTTACTAAGAAAAAATGTGTAATTAAATTACAGTTACTTATGAAAATGTTAACGATTACAAAGGGGATTACATTTGAATATTTACACACATCCGCAATGTTTGAAAATGATTAACAGTTGCAAATAAACATTCATTAGAAATGTAGAAAAGTAATCAAAAAGTAATCAAAAGTAATCAGTTACATTACTTTAATAAAGTAATTGAAAAAGTTACACTACTATTACATTTTAAATAGGGTAACTTGTAATCTGTAACCTATTACATTTCCAAAGTAACCTTCCCAAAACTGAACACAGGGAAGGCAGGAACACACACGTAGCACGTAGCATCGACGACACCAGACAAAGGAACAAAGTAACAAAGGAACAAAGGAATGGACAACACTTTAAATACAAGACTAAACAAGGGAAGATGATGAGACACACCTGAACCGAAAGAAACCCAATCAAACAATGGAGAAAACTAGGTCACGGAGTACATGGGAAGAAAAACACACACAAACAGTCCAGGGGTGTGACAGTTTTATTGTTGTGATTATTTTTTATGATTATTTTACTTACTTTTATGTAAAGCACTTTGAATTACCATTGTGTATGAAATGTGCTATATAAATAAACTTGCCTTGCCTTGCTTTGAACTGAGCTGGATTATGACATCACTGTTCATGCCAAAGCTGCTTTATAGATGAATTAAACTCAATTCCATAACTGATGAACTTTACAGTTATTGAACCAAATTTAATCAACAATAAACTATAAATATAAAATATAAATAATGACAGTTTATTGTCTTTTTAGAGCTGCTTTACAGCAGAATTGAATTCTGTTTGCAACACTGAATCATTATTTTCCTGTTTATTACTGAAAAGTTGCTTTGAAACAATCAAGGTGACTTGACTTGATAATAAATTATTCATAAATGATTCATAATTTATTGGCTACAATTAAAGCGGGCCACACAGCATTTGACCACTGGATTTACATAAATCACTTCACTTTAAAGACAAATGGCAAAAACATTATTGTGCAGTATAAACTCTACATTTCCTATCAATTTGTTGGTATGCTTGTTTTCTCAACATTGCATATTAATAAACTCCTGACAAACACATTATTATTTGAATTATCACTCAGTGAGTATTTAACCATGTATTACTATGAAGATTTCTGTCTCTCAAACACATTCAAATGCACAAATTCACATCATTTGCAATGTAATCCACACATGGCTCAATCAGCGTGGTCATGTTTTAGTTTTGTGAATTGGTTGTGTACTCTGCTTCAAAAGTGAACAAAAATACATTTTAGTGTTAACTTTTTAGATTGTGTAATATGTGACTGATTCAGAAATAACTGGTCTGATCTGTTACCACACATGGATGGCATTTGTAATGTCAAAATTGCCTGCATAATTCTAGAAACTCTAGAGCCCATAATGCAAACATAGACCTTCATCCGCATCATTGGGGAAAACTCCCTTTGTATGTTTTTACCATGTAAATGAATTTGCGGACAAAAGCACCACTCAAATAATTATACCATGTATGAGATGAACAATTATGAAAGTTATTAACACTGCCAATGTTCAATTTTGAAATATTGTCTTCATATCTATAGTGACCTTTCCAAATGATTGTGAAAATCTGTAATATATATGGTAACACTTTAGTATAGGGACCAATTCTCACTATTACTAGTTGCTTATTAGCATGCCTATTATTAAAGGGGTCATATGATGCGATTTCAATTTTTCCTTTCTCTTTGGAGTGTTACAAGCTCTTGGTGCATAAAGAATATCTGTAAGTTGCAAAGACTAAAGTCTCAAATCCAAAGAGATATTCTTTATAAAAGTTAAGAGTCAGCCACGCCTACCTAAAACGGCTCGTTCTAACACGCCCCCACATACCTACGTCACTATGTGGTATGTTTTGCATAACGCCGCCCAAATGTTCACGCAAAGAAAGCAGGCGTAACTTTTATTCTCGCTGTAGTATTGTTGTTGCCACCATGTCGTGACGGCACTGTGTGATTCGTTGTGAAAGTGAAACTACTTTGTTTGGCCTTCCAAAAGAGGACGATATCTGCTTCGTCATGCCTGGAGCTGATCCGTGCTGGTTGCTGAGGAAATACTACAACTTTGCGCTGTGGATCGCCCCAATCACAGCACACCTCGCTTTTTCAGACTGATGAGCTTTGTAAAAATCGACGCGTTTCAGAAAGGCGGGGCATAGAGGAGAAACAATAATGTAAAGTATGTGGAAAATATTGTTTTTTTTACTTTTTTGAACCTTAAACCGCATAAATACATTTCATTACACCAAATACACAAAATAATGTTCTTTTTAGCAGCATCATATGACCCCTTTAACATATTGACTGTTTATTAGTACTTATAAAGCACATATTCTGCATGAACATATTCTACATCCCTAATCCTACCCAATACCCAAACCCATAAATATATGTATATATATAGGTCATCCCCCATACTTTTAAAAGTGGTGGTTCACCAAAATGAAGTGTTAAAAACTTTTCACAATACTTTGGTATGTCCATTATAATTAATAAAAGTAATTATTGCATTTAAATATTTTTTATCATAAAATAATGCCTTATTTCTATCTTACACCAAGCATTTTATCATGTCCCTGAGTCACTTCACTGAATTTGTAATTAGAAAATTATTAACAAAATGTGAACAGTGTCTGTAATTTTTGGCAGTAATGTATTTATTTGTGTTCCTTCCATGTGAAAAATATTTTTCTAAAAAAATGCAAGGTGTTTTGTTATAAACAGACTATAAAGTTATGTGCCTCAGTCTGAACTCAACCCTGTCACACTAACCATTCTACACCCATAATAATTTAGACTCCACCCATATGTGACCCCATTTACCAGAAATGACATCATTGTCACGCCTATGGACTGTCTGTGTGTGTTTTTCTCCCCACGTGCTCCCCGTGACCCAGTTTCTCCCATGTGTGATTGTCTCATTTGGTTCAGATGTGTCTCGTAAATTACCTAGTTAAGTCCTGTATTTAAAGTGTTGTCTGCCCTATGTTCCCTTGTCCGATGTTAAACGACTTGATGTGCTACGTGTGTCTACAGCCTGTCCTGTGTTTGGATTATTAAAGACTGTTGTTTATGATTATCCCTCGTCTCCGCATTCCTTGCTCCACTCTGAAGCAATCGGGACAGAACACCGGACCGACAAAAAGTTTATTGGCGTGTTTTACCCCTGTTTTGTTTCCATGTTTCGTTCAGTGTTTTTTTTTGTTTTGTTTCCCATTGTTTCCACATGGATCCCCTTGCCGCTTTGTTCGTCTCGATAAGGATCTGCCCCTTGTGGACTATGCGGTTGAGTTCAGTCAGCTCGCCGTTCTAACGGCATTCAACGATGCTGCGCTGAACTCAGTGTTCTGGATTGGGGATTTACCACCGCCCCGTCGACCTCCCAGACACCACTGGACTGAGCTGAAGGGAAGCTATCATCTGATGTCTGGAGAGCGTCTATCCCCAATCCAGACCCAGAGCCCAGCCCACCATCACCCCGCTGTGCGGAGCTCAAGCTCCACCCACCCGTGACCAATGAGCCATCTCCGAATGGAGTGACAGTGTTGAGGATTGCCGCGGAGACGGAGCTGCAAGTAACATCAGACCAGGTGCAAGAGCCGGCAACAAAACTCGAGGGTGAGCTTATTGATGTGACAGGTGGCCAAGTATGGTGACCCATACTTGGAATTAGTGCTCTGCATTTATCCCATCGAAAGTGCACACACACAGCGCAGAGCACACACACACACCGTGAACACACACTCGGAGCAGTGGGCAGCCATTTTTTTGCTGCGGCGCCCGGGGAGCAGTTGGGGGTTCGGTGCCTTGCTCAAGGGCACCTCAGTCGGGGTATTGAAGGTGGGAGAGAGCGCTGTACATTCACTCTCCCCACCTACAATCCCTGCCGGTACGAGACTCGAACCCGCAACCTTGGGTTACGAGTCCGACTCTCTAACCATTAGGCCATGACTTCCCCACAAAAAAAAGTGGTGTGACATGTGGCCAAGTATGGTGACCCATACTTGGAATTAGTGCTCTGCATTTAACCCATCCAAAGTGCACACACACAGCGTGATCACAGACCCGGAGCAGTGGGCAGCCATTTTTTTGCTGCGGCGCCCGGGGAGCAGTTGGGGGTTTGGTGCCTTGCTCAAGAATCTCACCTCAGTCGTGGTATTGAGGGTGTTAGAGCGCTGTTATTCACTCCCCCCACCGACTGACAATTTTTGGGTTACGAGTCCGACTCTCTAACCATTAGGCCTTGACTTCCCCCGTCAAAAGCTTCCTTCGTCCCCTCCTGTTTGCACATCCAGCCCAGAGAGGGCTGCGGTTCCCATGTATGGCCCAGGGAGGGCCACAGATCCAGAGTCTAGCCCAAGGAGGGCTCCTGTTTCCATGTCCAGCCCCGGGAGGGCTCCTGTTTCCACATCCAGCCCAGAGAGGGCTGCGTTTCCCACGTATGGCCCAGGGAGGGCCTCAGTTCCCAACTTTAGCCCAGAGAGGGTTCCTGTTCCTGAATACGGCCCAGAGAGGGCTTCCATTCCCAAGATTGTCCCAGGGAGGGCTCCTGTTCCTGAATTAGGCCCAGAGAGGGCTCCTGTTCCCAAGTTCAGCCCTGAGAGGGCTCGTGTCCCTGAGTCCAACACAGAGAGAGCTTCCGTTCCCAAATTCGGCTCAGGGAGGGCGTTTGCTCCTGATTACAGCCCTGAGAGCCCGAAGACTCAGAAATGCCCACCCACCCTCCTGCTCCTGCCTCTTCTTCCGCTGTCATCTGGCAGCCCCTCTGCTCACCCTCAGCCCACCATCTGTTCGGTGCGAGCATCGCGGGTCTGCCAGTCTCCATCGTCAGCGTGGCTGGAGAATCCCTGGCCTGGAGAATCCCTGGAGAATTCCTGAGTCCCATGGCTTCACCATGGCTCCTAGCTCCCTCCTCTCCATCGTGGCCCGTCAGTCCACTGGTTCCACCGGGCTCCCTCGTCCCTCCGGCTCCGCTTGTTCTGTCGTCATCCATCCGTCACCTCGGCACGAGGACGCACCTTCCGGGAGGGGGGCGATATGTCGTGCCCATGTACTGTCTGTATGTGTTTTTTTCCCCACGTGCTCCCCATGACCCAGTTTCTCCCATGTGTGATTGTCTCATTTGGTTCAGATGTGTCTCGTTAATTACCTAGTTAACTCCTTTATTTAAAGTGTTGTCTACCCTATGTTCCCTTGTCCGGTGTTCAACGTCTTGATGTGCTTTGTGTGTCTCCAGCCTGCCCTGTGTTTGCCTGCGTTTGGATTATTAAAGACTGTTGTTTATGAGTATCCCTCGTCTCCACGTTCCTGCTCCTCTCTGTAGCAATTGTGACAATCATTCAGGTCTCTTTAATAATGGTGCAGAAAATGGTAAGTATTATCATAGTTTTTTATTAATATTTTTGTGGTGTATTATAGTCAGGGAGGGTACAGTCAAGCTTAACAACTCAACACCATCCCATAAAATTACGATGGAAAATGATTCTTTTTCAAGATTTTATTTTAATCCTTAAGTGTATACAATGTACTTATTTAATGGCTGCCATATATGGTCTACTCTCCTACACTATATGAGAAGCAGTGGCCTTTTGAGTGAAAACCACAACCCTGTCACTCTCAACTCCGTCACAAATACATATATTTCTCATTGTTTTGAGGTTGTAAACTTGTGGCAGGGTTGAGTTATTTACTTACTTTATCAATAATTAAGTATATATATAGTCGTGTGATAGTCATATATATAAGTCATGGTTTCAGTAAATATATATATTCATGACAATTCATGTTTTTTTGTTATAAATAGAATATTTGATGTAATATGTCCACTTAAACTTTGACAAGCATCCTAAATCAGAAATTGCACCCACATTAGCAGCAGAAAGACAATGTTGGGCATGCAGATACAGTATGTTGACAATATAAGAGAGAAATGAAATTGAAAATTAAAGTTGAAGGCAATGTATCTCTTCAGATGCGTTAAAGTCTTCAACCCCGTCACACCTTGTCACTTTAATATTTCTAGAAAAAAAAAATAGGGAAGACAATTAAGAATGAAAGCATTTCTTGCTGATTACCATCTGGCATGTTAAGGACTAATACAATAAAATTGAGGTTTTAGTTAGTCACACGATTTTGTTCTATGTAAAATGTATTTTCTGCTATTGCTTGTAATTAGGTTGTAATCTGTAGAAAAGATTCTTAGCACTGAACACATAGTAGCAGCCAAATATAAAAAAGACTCAAATTAAAGCTTTATTTTTGTCATTTCTTTTTTTAATATTTTTCTTTTCCTAATGAAAATTTTCCACTATTTTACACATTGCACATTTTAGCACAGATGCCTGAGACTTTCTTGACTGTTGTCATGTCGTAAGATTACTGATCTTATGTGAGACTTGATTTTTTTCCAATTATTTATTTTTCTTTATTATTTTTTTCAAAAAAAAAAAAAAGTGTAGACCTATTTTATTTATTGTGAATGTTCCAATTGGGGTACAGGATGTGGAAATTTCAGATAAATGTTAATTTTATATATGTTGGTTGCATTTATGAGTTAACAAAAATGTAGCTGGTTGTGTAAAATAGGTATATAATATAATAATAAAGATAAATCAATCGATATACTCCTGAATAGAATTGTATCATACAAATTTTTGCAGTATCAGCAAATATCATATCACTGGGTATGAGAATCGATATCGTGTCATGACGAACCATCCTATTTACACCCCTAGTAAATACAGGTAAATTTACGAGTTCACCTGCCCATGCAGTCCTGATGGTTAATGGTAAACAAACTTGGCTTGCTGTCCTCGACAGAGGCTCGAACCTGAGGCTCGGCCTGAGCTCTGAGTTCAACCCCCCATTGTGGTACTACATAGGGAGAATAACAGAAATAGGGAGGGGATGGGGAGGTGGAGGGATGCCAGAAGAATTGTCACTTGGACGCATAATGAGTGCAGCTTATATAGGCTCGTAATGATGACTGACAAGACTCAATGATTAGGCTCCTTACAAATCTATGTTTGGAACTTCATTAAATACAATTTTTATATATATTTTGGTAACACTTTTCATTAAGGTTCCCTTTATAAAGGGTTTATAAAGGTGTTAATAAATGACTAAAAACTCACTTACAAATGCATTATAAATCATTGATAAGCAATTATAAATGTATGAATAAAAGGGTGATTTTAATGCAATACCTGCCAAATAGTGAGCCATTTTAATTCACATGTTATAAATGCTTAACAAATATATTTATAAATACTTATTTCACTCAAAACCAGATTCCTGATTTATTTCATGATGCAGCAAAACTTTATTATTATAGAAAGACTGAAAGGTGTTGTATTTATGGTTTTCTCATTTCTATCTCATGACTCGTCTCACTTTTCTTACAATGTTTCTTACCAGAATCTACTCTGTACCTTACCCATGATTCTTCGCAAAAGTTCATGATGCCTATGCAACGCAATGATTAGAAACTGATATATTTTGTTTATCAAGATGAAATTATCATCTTGATTTTTATTTTGGGGAAAAAATTATAAAAACAAACCCATGACTTGATGAGATATTAATATTGAAAATTTTAATTTCAATATCACCTGTGAACCTTAATGTAATGAGCCATGTATTAATGATTTATAAACGTTAATAACTCGTGAAAGTGAACCTTAATGTAAAGTGAACATCTGTGAACCAGTTATTAATGAGTTATAAACGTTAATAACATCTAAAAGTGAACCTTAATGTAAAGTGATCACCTGTGAACCATTTATTAATGAGCTATAAATGTTAGTAACCTGTGAAAGTGAACCTTAATGTAAACTGAACACATGTGAACCATTTATTAATGAGTTATAAACGTTAACACCTAAAAATGAACATTAATGTAAAGTGATCTCCTGTGAACCATTTATTTATGATCTATGAACGTTAGTAACCTGTAAAAGTGAAGCTTAAAAGTGAACACCTGTGAACCATTTATTAATGAGTTATGAACATCATTAACCTGTGAGAGTGAACTTTAAAATAAAGTGGACACACTGATCATTTATTAATTATTAATGCACCCACAGAAGGTTTTTTTTCTCTGTTAAATGTATTTTATTATTGATGCACTATATCAGTAAACAAAACTACTTAAACAACATTACTGAGCATAACTGCACATGGAAAGTGGCTTATACAAGTAAACTCACATTAAACAATTCAGAAACACAATAAAGTATTCCATCAAATTATAACTAAGCACCAAAAAAATACATATTTATATTTGATCTAATTTAACAGTTTTGAGTAAATAATTAATTCAATGACTGAAAGCACAGTTACAGAACATTATCATATTAATAAGCAAACAGTACTTATTTTTTGAAAGTGGGATTTATCATGATATATCATTCGCTCGCAACCTGCGTGCGAGCAAACCGTCCGCGGGAATTAATTCAACTAACAAAGCGATTACACATATAAACACTTGAACAATATACTCTGCAGTGTCACCTCACACCATTAAACGCTCCTCCATATGGGGACGTGGAGGGAAATGTATGAATAAAAAAGGGAAAAAAGGGCAAAACAACAACTCACAAAAAACAGAAATCAAACACGGGGAAGGGATGCCGCTTACTGTTAGGTCCGCTGTTCTGTCACGTTGCACACACACGAGGAACGAGGAGACACTGGAGAATACTTTACCAAGACTTTATTTGCACCAAGGAACCAATGGAGACGAACACGGGAAGACGTTCACAGCGGACAGAGAACTTGGGACTGGGAACACTCTTTATACACACACACAGGAGGAGGGGATGACGAGACACACCTGGGAGCAATGAAACATCAAGGGAAACACCTGGGACAAATTAACTAAACTAATCAGGACAGGAACAGGAAACTAACCAAATAAGGGCATGGGAAGGCACATGGGGAGCAGGACACACACAAAACATGGAACAGAGTCTGACACAGACACACAGGCTTTGGTGATGTGATCCTTTTTTATTTCCCAAATGTAACGTGCATAACAAAAAAAAAAGAATCACAAATTTGCACACCAGAAAGGATCAGAAATTGTAAAACAACATATAATTTACATGAATTTTCACAGATTTCTAATGTTGTTTCAACATATTATTATAATATGTAATATTATAATATGTAATATGTAATGTATTATATATTACATATTATAATATTACATATTATAATGTATTTATATAATGTCACATTTAGTTTTGTGTTTGTTTGCTTAGTGATTCTTTTTAATATTATTGCATTCTGTTGTATTTTGTTCCTTTCTCCTTTGGTCTATTATAGTCCTACAGTATAGAGTAGTAGAGTTTTAGTATTTGGTTGTCTGAATTCGTTTTTATGTGAATGGTTTGTTGTCCTACATTTCCCTGAGTTCAGTAATCTTCTTAATAAAAATAGTAGGTACTGCTGCATCTGAATCCTGCTTCCTCACTGCCCTTCAATACAATCTGTGACAAATATGTTTGTTTTTTTTTATTAGAAGTAGCTACTACTAATAATAAAAATAATTTGCATTGCATATAATGCATTTTTATTATATTCTTTCAGGATCAGATCACCAAAGCCTGTAGTTGGCGCTAGCGAGCATCCGATGTAAAGTCACGTTTTCAAAGAACGTTAGGATTGTTCCAATGTGCTCTGAAGCATGCTCTCACATTGTGTTTATTCATTTTACTACCCAGCTAACTGTGAGGTGACACTGCAGAGTATATTGTTCAATTGTTAGTTGAATTAATTCGTTACCATACAAATAGATAACCGCTCTGGCGCTCCCGCGGAGGGTTCGCACGCACGCAGGTAATGTTACTGCAAGTGTGGATGAACAAATACTGAAGTTACAGTGGGCTTTATCATGATATCAAAAAAGAATTACTGATTGCTTATTAATATGATAATGTTTTGTAATGGTGCTTTCAGTCATTGATTTAATTATTTTCTCAACACTGTTAAATTAGATAAAATAAGAATATTTAGGTGCCTTTGTTGATTTTGCATTTATCAAATATTTTTGTTGTATAGATTTGATGCCTAGTTATAATGTGAGTTTACTTTTATAAGCCACGTTTTTGTGTGAAGTTATGCTCAGTAATGTTCCAGTGTGCTGTAAAAGAAAAGATTCATCTTTTTGTTTCAAGTTGAAAGTTGTTTGATAATGTAGTGCAACAACAACATTTATTTCATCAGAAAATTCTAACTTTTTCTGTGTGTGCAATAATAATCAATCAATCAATAAATCAATTATTATTGTGTTCACTTTACATTAAAGTTCACTTTGCTTGGTTACTAATGTTTAATACTCATTAATAAATGGTTCACAGGTGTTCACTTTACATTAACTCAGGCCTTGACTTTCCATTCACCAAAGATCCTAGGATCTCAGCTGATGTCTCTCTTAGCTCTTCTTTCCACCTGGAAAGAAACTCCCAATCACCACTGAGTCAGAACATCTTTGGAGTCATCACTCTTCAAACTCGGAAGAACGTGATCGTAAGTCCAAACCTTCAAGACTTTCATCCGAGACTGCATCCGGACACTCGTTCAGCGACCAAGACAATGCAAGTATCGTACATTTATCTAAACGAAACAGAGGTTTAGTATAAGCTGTAGACCCCATTCTAAAACGGCGCTGATGGTTTCACTCAGGTGGTTAACTGACTCTTTTGATAGCTTCATTCTCTGGTTTTTCCTGATGGCTTCATCCATCAAATCTCATTTGCCCTTTCCCATGTATGAGTGATTGTTTGTTTGTTAGACTAGTTTGTGTTAGTGTAAAACTCTTGTGCACAAATTACGTGAGTTTCTGATTCTGCCTTGCAAATTAATGTCCCTTTACGATTTTGATCCTTGCTACATGCTCTAATGCATT
>NW_015538004.1:363041-363354 GCF_001515605.1 Sinocyclocheilus anshuiensis
TGATCACTTTACATTAAGGTTCACTTTTAGATGTTATTAACATTTATAACTCATTAATAACTGGTTGACAGATGTTCACGGTACATTAAGGTGCACTTTCACAAGTTATTAACGTTTATAAATCATTAATTACTAATTACATTAAGGTTCACAGGTAATATTGGAATTAAAATTTTAAATATTAATATCTCATCAAGTCATGGTTGTGCTTTTATGATTTTTCCCCCAAAATAAAAATCAAGATTTAATAATTTCATCTACATAAAAACAAAATATTGGTTTCTAATCATTGCTGTGGATAGGCATCATTACC
>NW_015538004.1:363448-367199 GCF_001515605.1 Sinocyclocheilus anshuiensis
GTTTGTAACTCATTAATAAATGGTTCACAGGTGTTCACTTTACATTAAGGTTCACTTTCACGTTACAAAGTTTGTAACTCATTAATAAATGGTTCACAGGTGTTCACTTTACATTAAGGTTCACTTTCACGTTACAAAGTTTGTAACTCATTAATAAATGGTTCACAGGTGTTCACTTTTAAGGTTCGCTTTCACAGGTTATTAACATTTATAACTCATTAATGCATGGTTCAAAGCTGTCCACTTTACATTAAGATTCACTTTCACAGCTTACTAACGTTTATAACTCATTAATGAAAAGTTCGTTAAAGTGGTTCACAGGTGTTCACTTTACATTGAGGTTCACAAGTAACTAATATTGGATTAGTTAACATTTTTATTAACATTTTCATTATTAATATCTCATGAAGTCATGGTTGCGCTTTATTGTCCTATATCGGTTTCTAATCATTGCTGTGGATAGGCATCATGAACTTTTGTGGAGAATCATGGGTAAGGTACAGAGTAGATTCTGTAAGAAACATTGTAAGAAAAGTGACATGAGTCATGATATATAAATGAGAAAACCATAAATACAACACCCTTCAGTCTTGCTATAATAATACATTTTTGCTGCATCATGAATAAAATCAGGAATCTGGTTTTGAGTGAAATAAGTATTAATAAATAGACTGTATTTGTTAAGCATTTATAACATTCAATTAAAAATGGCTCACTATTTGGCAGGTATTGCATTAAAACCACCCTTTTACTCATGCATTTATAGCTGCTTGTCAATTAATTATAATGCATTTGTAAGTGAGTTATTAGTCATTTATTAACACCTCTATAAACCCTTTATAAAGGGAACCTTAATGTAAAGTGTTACCTATATTTTATATATCTTTTTGTTTAGTGTTCAAATGTTTTATTTTGATTGTTTTTATCCCTAAGCAATTACCTAAAATGTGTAATCTAATAGATTACATTACTAACTGCAATTTTTCTCATGCAATTTACAAGCAGCAACCAACTACACTTTATACGTAATCTTCCCAGCACGGCATATAAATCATCAGTATTTTTGGCTGTTTTCCCTAAGGAGAAATTAATTTTGTCCAGCATACAGATTACCACAAAATAAACAGACTGAAAGCCAGAAACCCCATTTTCTGATTTCATGGGGTCTTTAATTTGCTTTAAGAACTAATGCAAATAGGAAATGGAGAGAGAAGGGAGGCATATATATATATCCTGCTTTTTTGTGAAAGTGAATGATGGTGACTGCTGTAGGGCAGCAAATAAGAGGCTGTACATTTAACCACTGCTCTTAAACTGATAAGTCATACCAGGACCATCTGTTGCAAAAAATAAAAACTATGAAATAGATAATTATTGTAATTATGTGTAGCCATTTCATTATATTACTGGTTATAATCAAATATACTGAAGATGGGGAAAAAAGCACATGAATAAATATAAAAAAATCCATTGTATAATCCATTTCTATTAAATCTGTTTAAAATCAGAAAAAGTGAATGGGATAAGTATGCATACTGGGACAAATGATTAATGTCATTTGTTCCGTTGTCTAACTGGCACTGGTGACAAACTGAAGCTGTTGTGAAGTTAGTCAGTGGGAAAACATTTTTCACAAAACAGCAGAAACAGAAGAGCGAAGAAAAAGGCTTGCCCTATGAAATGGCTTTACAGCAAAGAAGACAAGGCTGTGTCTTTGTTCCGGAAGAACCCAACAAGGAGCCATTCACATACACGTATGCAAATACTGTATACTGTACAGCACTGCTCATGAATGCTTGCTTCTAACAAGACAAGCGTACCCGGTCTGTGAACTTTATAAGTGGGCTGTAAACAATCATGTGAACAATTTGAGATATTCCCCATTAACAAGATCCCAAGAGGGTGGAATAAATAATTGCCTTAATCCCAAACTAATCTACTTTAGTCTAGAAGTTAAAGCAGTCAATCAGAAGAACTGCTGGTGACCTCACTTTAACTCAAATCTTGCACCGAAAAATTACTAAATTATTTTCATAGCAGTTTAACACTAAGAGATATGAGACATCTAGCAGAACATTTATGCTGCTCTTTTTCCAAATATGATTGACAGCCTAAATAACCAATCAAATTGCTACACTGAGAGGCCTTGTTGCTGTCTGTCACTTTGTTCATCAAGCTTTAAAGCTTACTGACCTGTCATTGGCTGGTTAATGGAGTTTAGTTTTTTCCGTTCTCAAACGCAGCCAGTAAACTAAAAAAAGCCTAGATTTATTTTACACTTTGGTAATTCTGTGATGTTGTCTCCATTTAACAAAAAGACTGTGTGAATAAAGCTTGTGTGTTTGAGCAGTTTTCATTAACAATATCTATTTTAGGTGATTACATGAAATTGTATAAGGCAGTATGCTTGCTTCATCAACAGAAAATTTCAGGAGGATATTTAATTCATATCCTCTGTAAATATCTATCTACATTTTGAATAAACATCTGTATACTAAATGCAAATGTGCATCATCCAGATACATGTGTGGATATTAGATTCCAGTGTGAATCTCCTGAGAAGTAAAACATAAAAGTTATCTTTATTTTAAGAAAAACACACACAAAATAAAATAAACAAACATTATTTACCCCTGTTTGCATTAGCAAAACGTCTGTTAAACTTTCTTTTTTATTATTATTATTATTTTTTTATTATTAATGTCAGTGTATTAAAGGGGTCATATGATGTTGCTAAAAAGAACATTATTTTGTGTATTTGGTGTAATGAAATGTGTTTATGCGGTTTAAAGTAAAAAAAAACACATTATTTAACTTTTATAAAGAATATCTCTTTGGATTTGAGACTTTAGTCTTTGCAACTTTACAGATCTTCTTTATGCACCAAGAGCTTGTAACACTCCAAAGAGAAAGGAAAAATTGAAATCGCATCATATGAACCCTTTAAGCATTGTGCCTGAAAGAAAAAAAAAGCGAAACACATGAGGATGATAAAATGATGACATAATTTTCATTTTCAAAGCAATAGTTTATGTACTACAAACACTAGAAGATTCCATCAATCAACTGTGTACACAGCAAAAAGCCCCCTCGGTCTAAACCATGTGTATTTAATTGAGGGGAAAAAATGGGGGAAAAAAAGTCGTCCCCTTGGAATTATAAGGTTCTATCTGACATTTTTGTCAAAATTTATTTATTCACATATTCTTATTCTGTGACAACTTTACATTGTGTGATAGATTTTTTAATGTTGTGTACATTTTGGGACTTTTTATTTAAAAAACAAAAAGGTTCCCCTAGTAAAAAAGCAATATATTTAAAATACATTTATTTCATACAAAAATTATAATTAAACTTTATTTGGCATACTACTTGTGCACACTGCTCATTTCTTAATATTAAATCTAAAAATGTGTTTTAATGTCACTTTTGATGAGGATTGTATGATCTTTGAATAATATCGGTCTTTAAATGCAAAATATTTAAAGTGTATCTGAAGTATACTTGCAATAGTTCCACTTTAGCAAAATCAAATATATTAAGAAGAAGAAGCACTACTTCTGCACAATTAAAGTGCATTAAGTACAAAATTAGTTGTTCCAATTTAGCATACTTTAAGTATACCAGTTTAGTATACTAAAAGTACAATTGCAGGGCATTTTATTAAAGGGGTCATATGATGCTGCTAAAAAGAACATTATTTGGTGTATTTGGTGTAATGAAATGTGTTTATGCGGTTTAAGGTTCAAAA
>NW_015538004.1:367355-369030 GCF_001515605.1 Sinocyclocheilus anshuiensis
GGAAGTACAGACGTTCCTCTCGTTGATAGCAGAGGAGCGGATCCAGCGAGAGCTTGATGGGGCGACGCGGAATGAAAAAGTTTTTTTTAGGAGTCGTGGTAGTAGAGGCGGCGCAACTATAACACATGTGAATAATCCCGCCCACTCTAAAGCGGTACTGAACTGCAGTGGAAACTGCAAACCATGCCGTGCCGAGCCGAGTCGTACCACGCAGTGGAAAAGCGCCAATAGTGACGTAGGTATGTGGGGGCGTGTTAGAACGAGCTGCTTTAGGTAGGTGTGGCTGACTCTTAACTTTTATAAAGAATATCTCTTTGGATTTGAGACTTTAGTCTTTGCAACTTTACAGATCTTCTTTATGCACCAAGAGCTTGTAACACTCCAAAGAGAAAGGAAAAATTGAAATCGCATCATATGAACCCTTTAAGTACATAAATATGAAAATGTAGTTGTAGTATACATAGCATAAATGTATTTCAAATACATTGAAGTATATTTATTTTTCACTAGGGTCTATCTACACATTCGAATGGAATGCAAAAACGTAATGTAACCTCGGTTCCCTGAGATATGGGAACGAGTACTGCGTCTGCTTAAGACGCATATGGGAAAAAGCCATTTTTCTCCTGAACTGAAGCCTTTTTTCCATTCACGCAGTGAAACTGCACAGCCATTGGTTCGTGCAGAGCTTAAAAAACAAACCAATGGCGATGAAGCCTGCCAAAGCCCGCCAGAATGGGCGGGGCATCTGGCTATATAAGCGGGAGCTCGCCAAAGGATTCTCAGGTTTACTTCGACTGAAGCGACGACTGAGTCGTGCAGCTACATAGCACGGCAAGCAATGCAGTACTCGTTCCCGTATCTCAGGGAACCGAGGTTACGTTAGTAACCGAGTACATTCCCTTTCGATACTTCACTCGTACTGCGTCTGCTTAAGACGCATATGGGAACATAGTCCAATCACGCCGTGCTGATGTAGTGGAACGACTTAAGGTATAACTTCCATAAGCAACCAATGCCTATAGAGAAGTCAACAATAACCCAAGGCTAAGACGGGCTGAGCTTTCTAGGTCACACCCGGCCTGGTTAATCGTTCCAGAGTATCCCCGTAACTTCGACACTCACGGGTCGAGAGCTAACAGGTGAACAATGCCAAAGAAATTGGGCTTGGTATGGCCAAGGGCTCTCTGCCATATCTGTGAACGCAGCGCGTGTCATTTCAAGCGGAAAGGACCCTGGCCTGTAAGTCCGGGACTTCCAGGTTATAAAGCCTTGCAAATGTGGACGGCGAGGCCCAGCCGGCCGCCTCACAAATATTCGCAATGGACACACCACTGGACCATGCCCACGACGAGGCGATGCCTCTAGTCGAGTGGGCCCATACTCGGATGGGGCATTGGAGGCCCACGGAAGAGTACGCTAGCGAGATGGCATCTACTATCCATCTAGAGAGTCTTTGCTTCGTAACCGGAAGCCCTTTGGTGCGGTTACCGAATCTGACAAAGAGTTGTTCCGATCACCTATAGGGGGCGGAAAGCTCAATATAGGTTCTCAACGCTCTGACGGGGCAGAACAGAGATAGCTCTCTGTCCTCTTCAGTTGGAGGAAGCGCGGAGAGCGTAATGACCTGTGCTCTGAACGGAGTGGAGAGCACTTTAGGTACGTAACCATGCCT
>NW_015538004.1:369125-372167 GCF_001515605.1 Sinocyclocheilus anshuiensis
TAACTCTCGGTCCTCTTCAGTTGGAGGAAGCGTGGAGAGCGTAATGACCTGTGCTCTGAACGGAGTGGGGAGCACCTTAGGTACGTAACCGTGCCTTGGTTTCAGGACGACTTTAGTGTTGTTAGGCCTGAATTCCAGGCAGGCAGGGCTAATAGAGAGCGCCTGCAGGTCCCCTATTCGCTTTGCTCTGCTTCTAGCACTAGCATCAGTAATCTTCAGCGATAGTGACCTAATGTTGGCAGACTGGAGCGGCTCAAAAGCGGGGCACTTCGGGGCCCTCAGCACAGTGGGCAGGTCCCATGAAGGGACAGTAGGGGGACGAGGCGGATTCAGCCTCCTTTCACCCCTCAGGAAGCGGATGACCACGCTATTTCTGCCCACTGATTGGCCCTCAATAGGGACATGAGAGGCCACTATAGCCACACCAGGCGGAGAAAAAAGACCACTTTAAGGCATAGAGGCTCTAGCCTCCGAAATTTTGTTTAAGACTCGCTCTGGGAGGCACGAAGGCCCCCGTCGAGCGGCCAGAGGTGCAGGGCCCATAGGTCGGGCCGAGGATGCCATAATGTCCCGTTCGCTTGAGAGAGGAGATCCTGTCTCAGTGGAACAGGCCAAGGTCTCTCTCTGTTTCAGTGTAATCATCCTGAACGACCTCTTCATGAGGGCGCGATTCAGGTGTCAGAGATCGAGGATGGGTCGGAGGCCACCATCTCTTTTGGAGACAAGGAAGTAACGGCTGTAAAAGCCTGACTCGCTCTGGGCTGGAGGAACTTTTTCCACGGCTCCTTTTGCCAGCAAATTCATCACCTCTGAGCACAGGACGGGGGCGTCCTTGCTCTGCACTGAGGTGGAGACCACGCCGCTGATGCGCGGGGGTCTTCGAGCGAATTGGAGTGAATATCCTCGCTTTATTATCCTCATAACCCATTTTGACACTCCGGGGATGGCCTGCCAGGCCTTGGCCCGCGTGACGAGGGGTTGAATTAACTCGGGTGACTGGCCGCATGGGGGCAGAACACTCACGAGTGATGGAAGAGGAAGTTTGCTCTCTTTTTGAAAATGTTTGTGTTTTATTCTTTTTTCCGCTATCACAGCGGTTGAGCACAGCTCCGCTGCCAAGCCATTGGTTCGTTTTTTAAGCTCTGCACGAACCAATGGCCGTGCAGTTTCACTGCGTGAATGAAAAAAGGCTTCAGTTCAGGAGAAAAAAGGCTTTTTCCCATATGCGTCTTAAGCAGACGCAGTACGAGTGAAGTATCGAAAGGGAACTTTGAAGCTCAATATCTCAAAACTACTCAGAATGCAGATAGAACCTTATAATTCCAAGGGGACGAAGTGTACACACACTCAAAACTACTTAAAGATAGATATTTTCAGTGTAGATCTTTTAAACATCACTTTGCCATCACTTTGTTTATGAGTTTGTTTGTTTGTGTGTGTGTGTGTGTGTGTGTGTGTATCAGTGCCTATGACAGACATCCCCGCCAAGCAATCTGCCACCATATAGCTGAGCACAGTCTCCTTAGGAGACTTTAATGACTGTGCCATCACCTGCTGAAACCCACATGACTACAGATCAGCACAGATTTAACCTTTTAAACAAAAGACGAGTTCACATCTAAGACACAACCATCTTTAAGTTGAAGAGGCATGTGCATCACTCAATATTTCTTAAATTCTGAGATTAAATGAGAGTACTATGAGATTAGGAACCTGTAATCTACTACTAAAAGAGGCAAACAATAAAACAATATTCAGCATGAAAGATTTTTCACCCATGAAATATTGATTTCACCAAATACAATACCACATATTTCTACAGAAAAAAAACAAACAAGAATTTAGAGTGAATTTAATGAAGAACAGTCTGAATCATATTTCAACCCCAAATCAGAGAGAAAATTTAAATATATTTTGCATAAGGAAACTAAAACCTATTTTAGACATTTAGCTATTAGAGCCCTTCGGGGTTTTTTTTTTGTATTTTGTGCAACCCGTCACCCATTCATATTATTACTGCAATTCAATTGGATGTTTTACTCTTATACTATAATTCTTTAATATAATTTGATAACATAAATACATCTTTTCAGAAAATGTACAGTATCCTGCTATCCCAATTAGAAAAACGATCAACATGAAAAGCTCCACTGATGTTGGGTTTTAAAAAATTGACATGTTTGTTGTAATGTTTGCAATTGTTTTTATTTTTTGGGAAATACAAAATGTACCTCCAATAGTAATTGTCATTTCATTGTTCTCTTTATGTAGCCTACAGTATGACTTCAGATTACGTCCCAGGACTGGTGAATGTTATGTAAATAATTGCATTTGTTGGGTCTAAACTGAATGCTGAATCGAGTTAAACTTCAGCGCCAAAAATATATTAACACTGAATGCACAAAATCCATATTCTGTAACAACCATTACGGAACGCATTGCCCTCTGTCATCATACATTAAGTGTGTTTGCGCATTTGTAAAGTCAATACAACTTGCATGTCCTCTACCTTAGGAGGCTGGTCGTGTGCTGTTGGTGACTGGAGGTCTACTCCGTTTGATGATGTTGGAGAAGCCATGTTCCTCTCGGTGCACCTTCAAGAGACCAGGACTCACCGCTGCAGTAATTTCTTCCGAACCGGATAAGGACTTTCAGGACAGTCCTAAAATACCACAGATATCCCCTCCATCTGTTCAGATGCTACGGACATCTGAATGGCCTACAGTAATTATGTTACAGGGACAGTGGGCGCTAATTACGATGCGCAATCTTCTGTCGCCGGTGCTTTTGGTTTGTTATTGAGTGCGCCCTTCCACACCCTCTGTGCAACAGTTTTGTTGAATCAGCGCGCAGACACACAAAGTAAGAGTATGGCTTTGATAGGAGATAACTCCACTTGACCGACAGCAGTTGCAGTCTTGTACTTGATAATTAATGACATCTGAATGTCATTCTTTAAATAGCACAATATCAACGTCATAAAGCTAATAATAATAATAGCTTAGAGTGAAATTTAGTGACATGTCAGAATCACACACACAC
>NW_015538005.1:0-6814 GCF_001515605.1 Sinocyclocheilus anshuiensis
GGTGTGTACGCGCTCTGGCGTAGTTTACGTTAATGGGTGTGTTGGGAGTGCTTGAACTAGACTGTTAGTGAAAATGTTTTTTGCTAATGTAAATGTTCCCCATCACACGCCACCAGCCCTGGCTATTTCAGCGCCCCTCCTCTCTCACGCACCCACTCATGTCGGGAGCCTGGCGAAGGGCGGCGATTAAGGGACGGGGTGATGCTGATAATTAGGCGGGAGCCTGGCGAAGGGCGGCGATTAAGGGATGGGGTGATGCTGATAATTAGGGGGAGGCAGCCGACTCGTCACAGTGTGTTGATATCCAGCCGAAGAGCAATCAACCATAACTTCAGGCGAGCAGGCTCAGAAGTCAGTTTGAACAATCCGGATAAGCGCAAGTAAGTACCATTTTGATTAGCCGTCGTACCTACAATGACTGTGCACTGTGTAAACAATGAGTGACATATATATGCGCGAGAGATCACTTCCGGTGCTTGCGTAAACTACGCCAGAGCGCGTACACACCTCACGCACCAGAAGACGTGCGCCAGGCCCTACTCCAGCCTAGTCAACTTTGGCACTCCAGTTAGGCTGTTTAACTCAAGGACTTGAGAAATAACAAGTAAGAGTCAATAATAATTGTAAATAAGACACAAAAGCAGGGCCGTAACCACCATAGACACTGAGGGGGACAAGTCCCCCCCAGTCATTAGAAATGGCTAATCTGTCCCCCCAATATTTCAAATTCTTGCACTGATCTGCTGCACTCCACTATGCAGCGCTCTATCTTTTTAGTATGACAAAAAGGATTAAAAGTTACATTTTCAGCCTGGCCTGCTCAGCGGGCTAACAGCGCTCATCAATGTTTAAATAATTGAGATGGCCTATCAAATCAAAGTAGGTGGACTTTACTGTTCACAGAAGCAGGCTTAGTTCACCCAAAAATGAAAATTAGCCCATGATTTACTCACCCTCAAGGCATCCTAGGTGTATATGACTTTCTTCTTTCAGATGAATCCAATTGGAGTTATATTAAAAAAATGTCTGGCTTTTCCAAGCTTTATAATGGCAGTGGGTGGGTGTTATTAAGTGCATCCATCCATAATAAAAAGTGCTCCACACGGCTCCGGGGGGTGAATAAAGCCCTCCTGTAGCAAATCAAATATCCAATATCCATATTTAAAATGTTACAAACAGTAATCTGTAACTTTCACTAACTGTCGTACGCACATTCAAAATAGAACGCCGTTCCGGCGGATGACATAGGACAGGGGTGCTCAAACTCGGTCCTGGAGGGCCGGTGTCCTGCAGACTTTAGCTCCAACTTGCCTCAACACACCTGACTGGAAGTTTCTATGCCTAGTAAGAGCTTGATTAGCTGGTTCAGGTGTGTTTAATTAGGGTTGGAGATAAACTCTGCAGGACACTGGCCCTCCAGGACCGAGCTTGGACAGCCCTGTGTTAAACTATAAAGCATTTTTGAAAATGAGGATGATTTGTAGTAGCTTAATGATAGGAATCCTGCTCAAACTTCCAAAATGTTTACATTTGAAAGACCTGTTAAAATACAGTGCGTTTTTCTTGACATAATCAACACCAAATGTTAAAACACACGATTTAAAACTTCTGAATATTGAGAACATAATTGAGAACATGATTGTTTTCCTGTCAGTTCAAAACCAGAAACCTTTTGTTCTGTCAGGACCACTATCATCAAAGATGATTGACAATTAGCATACAGTTTAGATTGGCGGTATGGTTCTGTTCTGGGCAAGAACTCCCTGCGCATCCATGCAGCCTAGCATGGATGAGAGCAGGGAGAGCAGCGATAACCCCCCCAGGGTAAACAGAACAGAACCAACATAAATGTATTGCAGATATCGTTAAAGTTCAATAATGTTATGTACACATTTTAGAATTAGTCTGATTCAAAGGAGAATCAGAAGGCTGAATCCTGACTGACAGAGGAGGAGTTGGGGATGGAGGAGTGTAATTAGCTATTGAGCAATGCGAAAACTGCTGATAATACTGAGGGACCTTATATATGAATACTTAGATAGGTGTCGTATTCCCATAGGTTGATGGGGATCAGCTGAGAGTCAGCTGATGCGAGCTTGACTAACGTGACCTGCCAGAACTAACGCTACGCTAGATTTGTGCAGAATGCTACTAAAAAAAGTATCATTTTTAATTTTAATCCAGAATGCTGCTGCAAGATTCATCTTTAATGAGCCGAAAAGAACGCACGTCACACCTCTGTTCATCAATTTGCACTGGCTACCAATAGCTGCCTGCATACAATTTAAGGCATTAATGTTTGCCTACAAAACCACCACTGGCTCCGCACCCCTTTACCTAAATTCACTACTTTAGACTCATGTGCCCTCTAGAAGCTTGCATTCTGCAAGTGAATGGCGCATTATTGTACCATCCCAAAGAGGCACAAAATCACTTTCACGGACTTTTACCTTAACTGTTCCCTCATGGTGGAATGACCAGCCCAACTCAGTCCGAGCAGCTGAGTCCTTAGCCATCTTCAAGAAATGGCTAAAAACACATCTCTTCCATCTTTATTTGACCCTCTAACTCTAGCACTTTCTATTCTAATTCTATTTTATCTATTTGTTTTATTTTTATTAAACAAAACACTTGACCCTCTAACACTTGCACTCTATTCGTTTTCAAACTCATTGTTTTCCTTAAAAAAATAAAAAAAAACTTGCTACGTGTACTGCATTAGGATAACTGAGACTTGTCATAGCACTTGCATATTATTGCTCTTTTGTTGATTTTGATTGCTTCTATTGTCCTCATTTGTAAGTTGCTTTGGCTATTGTCCTCATTTTTAAGTTGCTTTGGGTAAAAGCGTCTGCTAAATGACTAAATGTAAATGTGATGTAAATGTAATGGTGTGATGTGGACATTTGAAGCATTTTGATTAAAAATGAAGAAGAGTTTAATTAATCAAAATATAAATGATTCAAGTATAATCGATGTGAATATAGCCATTTATGTATTAAGTTATTCCACTATTATAATCATGTGTATTTGCCTGCATGTATAGAAATCTGTATGAGACTGGAATGTGCAGACATATGGAGAAGTACATGATAAGCACATGATGGCAAATAATGGGGCCCTTATTTTCACAGAACATAAAATTAAGGTCTCATGACTGCATCGTGATCCCATATGAATGAAATGTATTGAACATGCCCAGAGAAAAAACTGTATATAAGAGGGTACAGAAAAAGATTCGGGAGATTGCTCTGCAGAGTTCTCTCAGGTTTTATTGTCTCTGAAATTCTCTGAAAATCTCTTCTGGCATCAAAACTCCGAGACTCTGAGAAAGATTCTTCACAGCAACGGCAGAAGCCACCACAATGAGGGATTAGGGAGAAGGGATCTTTTACTCCCTCCAAGTCAAGTGTGGGAGGAGAGGTTTGGTCCTGCTGCTCCGCCAGAGTGATGTTGCATAATCTAGTCATTGGTGATAAAACTGTGTGATTTAATTTAGTCACCAGGTAGTAATAACTAATGAGACTGGATTATGAAACTGCACTCTGGGTAAAGACAAGTAAAGGTGAGACTTAGTAAGTCTCAAAGGGGAGAATGAAGAAGAGTTTAATTAATCAAATATAAATTATTCAAGTATAATCAATGTGAATATAGCCATTTATGTATTACATTATTCTACTATTATAATCATGTGTATTTGCCTGCGTGTATAGAAATCTGTATGAGAATGCAATGTGCAGACATATGGTGAAGCGTATGATGGGGCCCTTACTTTCACGGAACATAAAATTAAGGCCTCCTGACTGCATCGTGGTCCCATAACAAATATGAATGGAATGTATTGAACACGCCTAGATAAAGAACTGTATATAAGAGGGTACAGAAAAAGAGTCGGGAGATTGCTCTGCAGATTTTACATGATGGCACATAATGGGGCCCTTATTTTCACAGAACATAAAATTAAGGTCTCATGACTGCATCGTGATCCCATATGAATGAAATGTATTGAACATGCCCAGAGAAAAAACTGTATATAAGAGGGTACAGAAAAAGATTCGGGAGATTGCTCTGCAGAGTTCTCTCAGGTTTTATTGTCTCTGAAAATAAAATCTCTTCTGGCATCAAAACTCCAAGACTCTGAGAAAGATTCTTCACAGCAACGGCAGAAGCCACCACAAAAACAGGTAGGTTTCTTGAAGCATCTTGGAGATGTTGCCACAGTTCTTCTGGATTTAGTCTGTCTCAGTTTGTTCTGTTTCTTTATGTTATTCCAGACAGACTGGATGATGATGAGATCAGATCTCTGTGTGGAGCACTCGCTGTTGTCAGACTCCTTGTGCAAACAAAAATCTCACTGGATTATTACAATTAATGGCAAAATGAATGTTTGGAAATGTAAACTGATATTTCCTACTGGCACACTACAGCAAAAGATAGAAATAACTGACTTAAAACCATTTTTAGCTCGTGAAAATACTAATGTTCTAATAATTTTGGCCACCACTGTATGTTACATAAGACATCCTTTAGTGACTGACTCAATGTCATCAGGTACTTTCTTATTTACTTTATTACTATACAAATTTAACTGCTGGTTGATTGATGTAGAGACACAAAAATAATTACCTTATCTACTGACACAATAAGACACCTGCTATGTTCAAGTCCGTTCATCTGAAGTGTGTCTTGAGGTATTGCACACCAGTGGTTTAAATTAAATATAAGATGCAGGGAGGAACAATGAAAGGAGCAGCGATATATGAGCAGAGGCAGTATAGTGTGAGATCACAAATGAGCCAGCACCCAGCAACCCATGAAAGACTGTCTTATGAGAATACATTTTTAATCGGTTCGATACAGAGCGCAAATGCTGGTTGTCTGATTTCAGAGTTTTTTCACAAAAAATGTGGACTGTGTGTCTGCAGAATTATAAACATCAAGCCAGTGACCTCTGGGTAAGTTGCCTTGCATTGATAACTCGGTGCAAAGAGCGATGTTTCCAAAATTAAAATTACTGTAAAGAGCTTTATAAATTCATATTGTATAGATATATTTAAATGGCAAAATGATCCTTATACACTAATTCAATTTTTTTTTTTTTTTAATTATAGTATTCTTGAAGCATGGGACTCAAAAGGCTACACAAGTGCAAAAATTTAAAAAATAAAAATAAATAAAAACCTTTATGCAACATCCCTTCAGAAATGAAGAAATGGGCATGATTTGCTGCTCAATAAACATTTCTTATTATGTTCAATTTTAAAAACAGTTGTGCTACTTAATATTTATGCTGGAACCATGATATACTACCATTCAGATGTTTGGGGTATGTGTGTTTGTGTGTGGATGTGTGTGTGTGTGTGTGTGTGTGTGTGTGTGTGTGTGATATAAAATGAATGCTTTTGTTCAGAAAATATGCATCAAAGTGATCAAAAGGGGCATTAAAAACATTTACAATATTACAAAAGATTGTATTGATTCTGTTCTTAAAAATTTTTGATTCATCAAAGAATGCTGAAAAATGTTAAACAGCAAAAACGGGTTTTAACTGATTATAATAGTAACTGAGCACCAGGGGCGTACATTTTGTCTAACAGTAGGGGGCGACAATAAACATAAAATTTCTCAAGAGCAATTTTTGAAGGGGACACAAATAATACAGCTAATATTGTACTTGTAAGGATATGCACACAGAGGAATGGCTTACTACTATTATTAGTGCAGCAGGGAGATCGTGCCAAATTAGACAACTTAAAGCTGCTGTGGTTGCACTGTGACAGCGCTCGTGTCCGTTGTAAACATTACTATCCGTCACAGTGTTGCCAATTCCGCGGTTTTCCTGTGGAATTGGGCTACTTTATCACTGTTGCCGCGGGTTGTTTTTCATGTCCGCGGGTTGAAGCGACCCTAATAACGTATATTTTAGCCCCGTGTGCTAGTTTTGGTTAGCAATTGGGCGGGTTTTATTGCGAAAACCTGGCAACCCTGTCCGTCAAGCCGATAACGTTGTTATTGCTAACATAGTAACATAGCAAAAAATACATTGGCATCATCTGTATTAAAGAGAAAATAATCACTTCATCCAATGTTTAAGATGTTTAAGTAGCCTTGACAGCCTAACTTACTGGAGTTCCACAACTATTGGCTTTGTTATCTCTCACCGGACTTGTGTGTGTTTAGGTGATGTAAAAGAGCAAAGCAGGCATTTGGACCAAAAGCACTGTGAGGCAAGGGAGGGGGAGACTCAAACTGTTTCTAAACTTAAAACGCATTTCTGCCCTGTTTGTGTTTTTTTACTATTTACACAATTATTTAAAGTATATATATATATAAAACATTGTTATTTACAATACAAAGACTGTTTTTTAATCATATTTTTAGGGGGGACAACCCTCAGATGGGGGGGTCCTGTCCCCCCCGACCCCCTGGATTTCCGCCTATGCTGAGCACTAATAATAATTGAGCAGTGAAGCTAATAATAATGATTTCTGAAGGGTCATGTGACACTAAAGAGTGGAATAATACTGCTAAAAAAATTCAGCTTTGCATCACAGGAATTATTACTGTGATGCTGGTATATTTTTTAACTGAACCTCTCATTTCTTTCAAGACATAGTAATGTTTCTTATTAGGTACATTCCCTTTGACCTTAAAGGCACAATATGTAATTTTCGCCGCCAGAGGGCGCGTATTCAAAATAAACAAAGAAACAAAGGCGTAGTTTGATGACGCCGTGACTGAGTGTGGAATCAGAAATCATGCTCATGGATGAGCTAATGATTTATGATGATGATTTTATTATGCCACAGTCGAC
>NW_015538005.1:13048-17928 GCF_001515605.1 Sinocyclocheilus anshuiensis
TTGTAGACATTACTATCCGTCACAGTGTTGCCAAGTCCATGGTTTTCCCGCGGAATTGGGCTACTTTATCACTGTTGCCGCGGGTTGTTTTTCATGTCCGCGGGTTGAAGCGACCCTAATAACGTATATTTTAGCCCCGTGAACGCGATTTCTACCGGGGGACCCCCTCAAAATGCGGATAGTTTGGGCTAGTTTTGAGTATAGCAATTGGGCGGGTTTTGTTATGAAAACCTGTCAACCCTTTCCCTCAAGCAGGTAACGTTATTATTGCTAACATAGCAGACTCATCGAAAAATACATTGGCATCATCTGTATTAAAGAGAAAATAATCACTTCATCCAATGTTTAAGTGAATAAAATAGCCTTGACAGCCTAACTTACTGGAGTTCCACAACTATTGGCTTTGTTATCTCTCACCGGACTTGTGTGTGTTTAGGTGATGTAAAAGAGCAAAGCAGGCATTTGGACCAAAAGCACTGTGAGGCAAGGGAGGGGGAGACTCAAACTGTTTCTAAACTTAAAACGCATTTCTGCCCTGTTTGTGTTTTTTTACTATTTACACAATTATTTAAAGTATATATATATATAAAACATTGTTATTTACAATACAAAGACTGTTTTTTAATCATATTTTTAGGGGGGACAACCCTCAGATGGGGGGGTCCTGTCCCCCCCGACCCCCTGGATTTCCGCCTATGCTGAGCACTAATAATAATTGAGCAGTGAAGCTAATAATAATGATTTCTGAAGGGTCATGTGACACTAAAGAGTGGAATAATACTGCTAAAAAAATTCAGCTTTGCATCACAGGAATTATTACTGTGATGCTGGTATATTTTTTAACTGAACCTCTCATTTCTTTCAAGACATAGTAATGTTTCTTATTAGGTACATTCCCTTTGACCTTAAAGGCACAATATGTAATTTTCGCCGCCAGAGGGCGCGTATTCAAAATAAACAAAGAAACAAAGGCGTAGTTTGATGACGCCGTGACTGAGTGTGGAATCAGAAATCATGCTCATGGATGAGCTAATGATTTATGATGATGATTTTATTATGCCACAGTCGACCGCTTCCGCTCCTTCCGGTCGTGCGTATGTGGGGGAAAAAAAGCAGCACTGTTTTATCATACTAGATACATTTGAAAGTTCTGTATGCTACTCTCTGCGGTCATCACCGGTCTATTAAAATGCACAACATATTAAAGCGTCTTTAGTGTTTCCATGTTTTCTACAAAACAAAACCGGAAATCGAGGGGTTATGACGTCATTGGCAGGCGACACAGTGACACTATGGACATGGTCCGTGTCACTAGTTAAAATTGCTTATTTCTCTGGATTTAAACATTCTTCGAAACATTTGGGATAATGTAAGTACACAAGTCAGCAAAATATATAACACTGTTCTAGTGGTTTTTGGATATTTTAATAAATAAATCTTACATATTGTGCCTTTAAGTGGACTTTGAAGTTGACTTAACAGGGTATTCTACCATCTTAACTGAGATTCAAGTCCAAAGGGAGTGAACATGTTTAGTTCTCATTCATTAAAAGAACTAGTCTTTATTCAAGTTATTACATTGCTGGAGCCTATCCCAGTGTCTTGGGCCATCCAGACAGTTTAGTTCACCTATCCTTTAGATTGGGGGGGGCATGCAAACCCCACACAGAATGATCTCTTGGTTCAACCAGGACTCAAACTGAGGGCCTTCTTGCAGTGCTACCCACTAAGTCACCATGTTGCTTCATCTGCTGCTTCATATTTTGAAGCCGCATAAACTGCTTGAATTATCCTGTCAGTTTGAAGAGTCACAGAGAAAAATGTTTAAAAGAACAACCCCTGATTCAGAAGAGAGCAATACGGCACTCATAAGCAACAGGTACAAAACTGAATTTTTACAAAAGAGGAATATTTTTTTTAATTGAATCTCTCACTTCTGTCAAGACATAGAAATGTTTCTTATTAGGCACATTCCAAATATTCAGCATTACATGCTGAGTAAGTTTAAGCTATTGAACTACTCCACTCAATATCAGCTACTGAGGGATATTACTGATTTAATAAAATAGTTTTTGATGTCTTCCCTGGGAGTAATTGTTCTCTAAACTTACATTAGCCTCATATGTTCATGTATGGCGTGATGGGCAATATAGATAAGATTTACAGTGTTCAGTTCATGTTCCTTTTACTATAAGGGCTGTACAGCTATAATGTTTGTCTTTAAAATTGTATTGAGGAGGCGTGGTGTATTCAGCAATAGTGCGAGAGTGAATCAGTTCAGTTCGGGAATGGTGTTATGAGATTTTCGGTTTCAGTGGGCGGAGCATACATGAATATTCATGAGTTTCCCGGAATATTCATGAATATTCATCAGTTCCACCTGGTTCCACATGCACGTGGAACAGGTGGAACTGAGAATTTAAAGGGGTCATATGATGTTGCTAAAAAAACATTATTTTGTGTATTTGGTGTAATTTTTTTACACCACGGATCAGCTCTAGGCATGACGAAGCGGATATCATCCTCTTTTGGAAGGCCAAACAAAGTAGTTTCGCTTTCACAACGAATCACACAGTGCCTTCACGACATGGCGGCGGCAACTTCTTTCTTTGCGTGAACATTTGGGTGGTATTATGCAAATCTTCCCACACAGTGACGTAGATATGTGGGGGCGTTTTAGAACGAGCCGTTTTAGGTAGGCGTGGCTGACTCTTAACAAAGGAAAAATTGAAATCGCATCATATGACCCCTTTAAGTTCACGCTCCTTGTAACTCAGCAGGTTTAATTAAATATTTTTTTTTTAAAAGGTAAATATATTTACAGCGTTGCACAAACTACATTTGTTTATCATTTCGTAACAGTTTATAATGTTTTTATTAGTTTACAGTGCACGTTTTGTGCAGTCGTCCCTGACTGAATGATTGCAGGCATTATTTGTGTAATGTTAAGATAAAGCACAGCAAACTTCAGCTAGTTGTAGCATTGGTTTCAGTTCTTTGTGCTCTTCATTTGTAGCTTGCGATGCTTTAAAACTGTGTCTGTTATTATTTGAGACATATTTTTTTGTATACTGGTGTGATGATCCATGTCTTAACTTACCCCTTTCAACATTCTCGATGTTGACTGGTTGTGAATTGTCTGCTGTCTGATTATCACAAGGTTTAAGGTTCCATTTGCACAGTGAAACCAAAAATCCCAGAACACCTGGATGATTACAGCTACACAGGTTTCCAATAGTAGCGCAGATCCAACTACCATTTCAATTATTTATTTTTAGTGTATGCACTCTAAAGTTACTGTACAGAGCAGTCTTACTGTAAGTACACCTACCTGTTTTCCTCCCTGAAGGTTCTGATGATGGAGGCGATGGTGAAGCGACTCAAATTTGGCTGTACTCGTTGCCCAGCCTCCCTCATAGTCATACCATGGACAAGGACATGGTCAACTAAAGTGGCTCGAATTTCAACTGAGACTGCTTGTCTCCTTGCCCTTCTTCTCCCTCCTCCTCCTCCTCCTCCACCTCCTCCACCACTGTTAATGGAAGCAAGTTGTATATAATTATCATTGGGATGAGTGGGGTGGGACCATGGAAGCGAGGCTTGGCTTGGCTCCCATAGCTCTCAGCCCCGCCCCACTTGTCATAAACATTTTAAGCTCTACTAACTTAAAAAAATGTAGTTCGTGTACTCAAATATTTTGAGGCAATAAGTTTCCTCAAATGTTTTGAGTATTCTTAACTTACCAGGTTTTACAGTGTAGAATAAGTGTGATGGTGCAAAATGCAGATCCCAGGTCAAGTGCTACATCCATTTTCATTTCACTTGATCCTTCATTTTTCACTGTCCTGCCCAACTAGCGCAGCTCATCCCTTTGCATTTCTACACTTCTCTCCAGGAACTCCTCTGGCCTGCCAAGTTCATCTCCTCTTCCTGCCCGGCATGCTGCCATCGCCTCATGCACACCTTCCACAACTCTGCGCCAGCCAGCACTATCTGACTTAAACGTTAGGTCCGACAATATCGTGTCTTTTTGAATTTAAAAAGACTTTAGATTTTAGATTATAGACTTTAGATTATAGACTTATTCGCATTGGCCCATGGAAACCTCTATGAACACACTTGACTTGAATGTCGGCCTCTTAAGTGCGTCAGCCCACCGGGAAAATGCCCGGATTACCAATCCAGCCCTGATTGTGTGTGTGTGGTCTTAAATTCCTACTAATTTTTGCAAATAGCCTAAGCCTAAAAGTTTAAGAACAATCACACCAGGGGCAAGTTCAAGCTCAAACCGGTGCGCAACATTTTGCTACGGTTTCCGGTTTGAACGACATGTTTCCTGGAAACGGTGTGCAACGGGGTTTGAGATACGTTTATAAGAGCACAAGTATAGATCTGAAACTTCTTTAAGTCTGTCTAAATTTCATTTAGTAATTACAATGTCTTCTGGTCCATATCCTTTCCTTAAATAAGTGTGCTAGACACTGATTAATGTAACATAAAAATACTATACATATTTATATATTTTGCTATTGTATTGTGGAGTGACACTTTCATAAACTTCTCTATACTCCTCTGATTATATAATGGTAAATATTACAATAACAAAGCACAACAACAGTGATCAGCAATAATGATAAGCCTAATACTCACAATAAAAATAATAAGGCCATATAGATCCTAAAAGTTACAACTAGCTTAAGCTAGTGTGCTGAATGTTTGCAATCATTCAGTCAGTGGCGACTGCCCAAAATGTGCAAACTAATAAAAACATTATAAACTGTTACAAAATGATGAACAAATGTAGTTTAGGTATAGGTTTGTGCAACGCTGTAAATATATTTACCTTTTTTTTATTTTTTATATTCCATTAAACCCATTAT
>NW_015538005.1:18306-27254 GCF_001515605.1 Sinocyclocheilus anshuiensis
ACTCGTTCAAAACAGTTGCGTTCGATCCTTCGCTGGCTGTGCTGATTTAAATCTAGCGGTTCTGTTGTGTTTGTGTCTCAAGTTCAGTGACGCAGGTAGTGACGATTCTCTCCGGCCAATCCATGATCAGCAGAGTTTACACGTCACGTTTTGGTAACGGTACGGTTCACTTGGAACCCCAACCGAGGTGGTACTAAAAAAGTACCAGGTACCAGGTACTGTACCCAGTGGAAAACCCCCAAAAGTGAACCGTACCGAGCCGTACCGTGCCGTACCATGCAGTGGAAAAGCGCCATATCATAACACACACACAAAACAGTATACAATTCAAAAGACTATATACAAGAACAGTAATGGTATACACAATGTCCTGAGGAGATGTGTGTTCATTCACAGAAAGATTTTCCTATGAATTAATTAGAGAAGAGTCCATTTTGCTGTGAATTATGTGTCTTTCCTATGGAAAATGTAGTGAGAGGGAGAACTCTCAACATGCCATTAGGTCGTAAAGTTTATCTGGTCTAGCGAGATAAAGGTGTCCTGGTTGCCATGGTAACCAGGGGCCTGGGCCTCGTTCACAGACATCTTGGCACCCAGTATGTTTATTGGGTGAGGGGTCTGTGAATGTTAATCTAATGAATAATTGATTTGTTAAATCTAATGAAAAATTGTGTAAAACTGCAGGAAAGAATATTGTAATCTTGATTGGCCTTGGATGCGGTTTAATTATCCCAAACTTCTCGCAGAAGTTTCATTCGTGATGATTCTTGAATGAGCGTCATTGGAAAAACGTGAGTTTCATTTGAGTGTTCATTATATTATTATTATGTAATTTATTCACTATTTAACTTGATGTACTGCTGCTGCATTATATTTTATGTAATATGAATACGTAGTTACCTAATTAAGAGAGATACATGATTCATGTTCATGCGGCGAACATGATCGCCCATTACGTGACTGTAATGCCTCAGCATTTTCTGCGTAACTAGCGTTCATTGCACATTTATGTGGTTTTCTGTTACTGATTAAGTTAATTTTGTCTATTGTAGAACCATTTTCGAGAGTCATACAGATCAACAGGATAACTATTCAGTAAAACACATCATAAACTTATATACACCTGTATTCATCTGAGGATTCATAGTGCATCAGAGGACCTGAGACTGCAGCCTAAAGACCAGCTTCATGTCGCTATCCTGACAGTGGACGTCTTAAAAGGACTGTAGGGACCAACACGGACTGTTGCAATAATTATTTTTCACTACCTTATTGTGAAACCAGCTGACATCTGTATCCTTAAAGCTCGCATATGTCGAAATAATTCCTTTATTTTGTTCATTATTTGTTTATTATTTTGCGCTCTTTATATGGATGTCTTCTTTGCATTGCTGTGATTTCTTTGATGGTGAATATGTACACAGTGTATCTGATTATTGCTATTCAACATAATAAAGAGTAAATTAGTACAACTGGTACAACTGCCTGGTCTTCATTTCTCTCGTGGCCATTGAACATCAACTGTGGTAATCGACCCTCTGAGACGGTTGGCACCGTAATAGTAATTGGTGCAATACAGTTCCTTTCAATACAGTTCCTTTGGCTAGGGTGGGTTGCATCTGACTGAAAGCTTCTTCCAATTCGCTACTCCCCCCTCTGAAATTGGTTCCCTGATCAGACAGATGCTCGTAGGGCTTTCCCCTACGTGAAATAAAGTGCCTGAGAGACAACAAGAATGAATCAGTGTCCATATGGTCCAGAAGGTCAAGGTGGACGGCTCGAGTGGTGATGCATTTATAAAGAATACCCCCACCTCTTCTCCGTGCGATGGCTCACTCTTATTGTAAAGGGACCAAAACAATTGACCCCAGTGGAGTAAAAGGGAGGTTTGAACAGCCGAAGACTGGAAGGTGGAATGTCTGACATCCTTGGAATTCCTGGTCGCCCCCTCCACTTTTGACACTCCGGGCAGTAACGCTGATTTTTCTTCACTGCCTCTCTCCCTTGCAAGATCGAGAACTTCCGTCGTAGCTCAGCATACACCCTTCCAGGTCCTGGATGAAGTAACTGGGTGTCATAGTGCTTAATAGTGAGTTTCGCCACCGGGTGAGTCGGAGATAGAACCACAGGATGTAAAGTATCTTTGGCAAGACTGTCACATCTTCTAAGTCTACCACCCACTCTGATCAGGCTGGAATCTTTGTCATGCTCGGGTGCAAGTCCTATCAGTCGACTGCTGACTGGGAGAGTCTTTCCTTCTTTGTGTAAAGCAAACTCTTCTGGGAAGTCTTGCATTTGACAGTGCCTCAGAAGAGTCAATTCTGCATCATGGAAGTCATCTGCGTCTGGTGGTTCTCTACTGCCAGCCACCCTGTGCAGGGATCGCACTCTGGCTTCTAGAAGCTCTTTATAACTACTGAATTGATGGATATCTAGAATGACAGGTGTTGCAGTTTCATTAAGCAAGCCATAGAATACAGGTTTCTTAAGCTCCTGAATTTCATCAGGGGTTTGACATTCAGGTGCTTTTGGCCAACTGCACCTGGGTTGTGTCAAGAAGCCTGCCTCCAGCTGAGTCAGTGTCAAGCCTCGCGTGATATCATCAGTTGTAAAAGACGTGGAGCACCTTTTGACGGTTGCGAAGAGGCTGAGGCAGTGTTGTTAGGATCCATGTGCATTTTAATCAAAACAAAGGCCACAGTACAAAAACAGGCAGGGGTTCGGAACAGAAAGTTCAGTCAGATCAGGCAAACAAGTACAATCCTCTAAGCAAAAGAGAAGTAGAGAACAATGGGCAAACAATGTCAAAACTCACAGGCAGGCAGGGTAATCTGAGATAACAGGCACAGGTCAAACACAGAAAAAGGACTCAAAGGACAAGCCCCAATTAGCATTTGGCCACTACTCGCGTCACGTGGCACAGACAACAGTTAGAATCCGCAATACACAAAGACAAGGACATTGACTCCATTTACCCATTTAACTCAAAATATATATAGTGTATCCCTGTGTTGTATGCAAGTAATCATGTATCAACTATTTACAGTATATGCATCTCTAAGTTTATTTTGATGGTAGCACTTTATTTTACAGTACTGTTCTTCCCTGGTACATACATGGCAAATATCTTGTACCTACAAGCAAATGAGTGGTAACACAAGGTACTTACCTGAAGTGTATGTACATGGTAACAAATAAGAAACATGGCTGTACTTAACAGTCATACATGCATGGTAATTATTTTGTACATACAGACAAGTGTGGGTACTTACAGGTAGTGCCCGTACATGGTAACTAATTAGATACTTTACTGTACTTACTAATGTATATACATGGTAAATATGTAGTACTTAGGGACAAGTGGGTACAAACAGGCACGTCCTTACAGTATCCGTATATGGTAACTAACAAGACACATAACTGTACATACTAATGATATGTACATGGTAAATGTGTAGCACCTACAGAAAAATGTGGTATTATGTGGTAACAAACAAGACACATACTGTACTTGGTATATACGGTATGCTTGGTATGTCCTAACCTTACCTAATAAAAAGAGGACTATTTTTCAATTGCTTGTGTAGTACTGTTAATGCTAAATTGCTCTCCACAACAGTGCTTACAAAGTTTGAAGAACTGGTAATTCATGTGTAATGTTTATGTAAAATGGTTTATTTTACAGTCCTATTTCCATATACTTCCTATGTACGTACTGGTGTATGTACCTATTAGTTAATGTACAGAATAAGTTATGCGGTACTCAAGTTGGGGGGTATAAACATGGACCAAGGTACTTATTGAATAACTGATGGTAGGTGCCATTGCAGTTTGGAACTTTGGAAGTTTGTTCATCTATTACTCGCCTTCAGTGGACTCATTACAAATACTCTGTTCACAAATAGATTTTTATAACGTGACGTATCTGTCTGAAGCATTCCCTGCCTCCACACATCCAAATTTCATGACCCTGCCTCTACTTCAATTTCATTGGCTGAATCTGTAAACCAATCATTTTCCTTTCTGCCCTCAGAACATTTTTGAGTAAGTAAAACTCCTATCTGCTGATTCAACGACGTTTAAATCCATATAATTTTAATATTTGGTCACATACAAACTCGGAGCGAGCGTTTAAACTTTTATTTTGAAATTGCAATGTACAACAAATAGCATAGGCCTATAGAAATATGTTGATGTATTCTCCTGTGTTGGCGTAGTTTTATAAATGATTAACATTATAAATCTAGTGAGATAACACGCATTGTTTTCCCAGATGAGCGTTAAGCAACCCAAACTCACAGCATATGCAGAGGACGAGTTTGTGGACCGTGCTGCTGAGATGGAGATGCGCTCCACTATTGTAAATGATAACAGTGCAACACAAAGCATGTCATACTTTATATCCGTTCCCAAATGAAACCCAAACTATCACGATCTCACACAGGAGCAAGGAACGAGGAGACGCAGGAGTATTACAATATAACAGTCTTTAATCATTCACAGGAATCAAACAAGGAATCACACGGAGTGCATGGGGAGATGACATATAACAGCTGACACAGACTCAGGGAAACACAGGGTTTAAATGCTAGGGGCAAATGAGATAATTAATCAGACACAACTGGATACAAATTAACACAATGAGGACAGAAACAGGAAACATGACCAAAAAAGGGAAACAGGAACTAAGACGGGTAAAACAAGGAAACACAAGTCCACAACACTGACATTACTCCCCCCTCCGGGAAGGCGCATCCTGCGCCGTAACAATTCCACCGGGGAGGGGGCGTGGGTGCCCTGGAGGCTGGTACAGGACGGAGACACAGGAGGCCTCCAGGGTGGATCAGGGAGCTCAGGGGGCCATGGCGGGACAAGCAGTCCCAGGAGCCATGGCGGATCAGGCAGTCCAGGGTGCCATGGCAGAGCGGGCAGTTCAGGGCGCCATGGCAGAGCAGGTAGTTCGGAGCGCCATGGCGGAGCAGGCAGACCAGGAAGCCATGGCGGGGCAGGCAGACCAGGAAGCCATGGCGGAGCAGGCAGACCAGGAAGCCATGGCGGGGCAGGCAGACCAGGAAGCCATGGCGGAGCAGGCAGACCAGGAAGCCATGGCGGGGCAGGCAGACCAGGAAGCCATGGCGGAGCAGGCAGACCAGGAAGCCATGGCGGAATAGGCAGACTAAGAAGCCATGGCGGGGCAGGCAGTTCAGGGTGCCATGGCGGAGCCGACAGTTCAGGAGGCCATGGCGGAGCAGTGAACTCAGGAGGCCATGGTAGAGCATACAGTTCAGGAGGCCATGGCGGAACAGGCAGACTAGGAAGCCATGGCGGAGCTGAGAGTTCAGGGAGCCATGGCGGAACAGGGAACTCAGGACGCCATGGCCGGACGGAGGGGACAGGAGCCCTCACTGGGCTAAACTCGGGAACAGGAGTCCTCCGTGGGCTAAACTCGGGGACAGGAGCCCTCACTGGGCTAAACTCGGAGACAGGAGCCCTCCGTGGGCTAAACTAACTCCCTTGGTTACGGGCGAATTGGGCGGCCGGCGGGCTTGACATCGGCGCGGCCAGCGGGCTTGGGTGCTGAACGGCCGGCGGGCTTGACATCGGCGCGGCCGGCGGGCTGGAGAGTGCCGTGGCCGGCAGGCTTGACTGTGGAACGGCCGGCGGAGGGGTTCCGGATCGGGATCGGAGGCTCTCCAGACACCGGATTACCGCCTCCTTCCAGTCAAGGTTGTTGGTGTTTGGGAGCTCCATGGACAGATGGTATGTTATCCCAAGCCGGAGTCAAGAGGGTTTCCTGGCGAGGGCGAGCGGCACGAAGGCCCTCGCGTAGATGATAGGGTTAGGGTTAGGCTTGCCTGAGCCACGGCGATGAACATCGTTCTCCGGTGGGGAGAAACGAACGAAAAAAATAAAAAAACACTTTTCAAAAAATGAAAAACAAACACGGGTAGAAGGGGCGCCACTTACTGTCATGGTCGGCTGTTCTGTCACGCTCTCACACAGGAGCGAGGAAGGAGGAGACGCAGGAGTATTACAATATAACAGTCTTTAATCATTCACAGGAATCAAACGAGGAATCACACGGAGTGCACGGGGAGATGACATATAACAGCCGACAGAGACTCAGGGAAACACAGGGTTTAAATGCTAGGGGCAAATGAGATAATTAATCAGACAGCTGGATACAAATTAACACAATGAGGACAGAAACACGAAACATGACCAAAAATGGGAAACAGGAACTAAGGCAGGGGTAAAACAAGGAAACACAAGTCCACAACACTGACACAAACAAACAGCACATGCAATAAAATACCGAACAATTTAATGCAAGCACTATCAAAGATTTCACAACAAACTCAACTTTATACTGATATCGCGAGACCACTTTTCAGCTCAAGGAGTAATATCGCAAGATCTCATGCGCTGCTAAAAGCCAGGAGAAACGGCTCTGTGTTTGTATCAGACATGCTGCATCGTTAATTTTGTGAGAAAAGTCAAGTCAAGTTGCCTTTATTTATATAGCACTTTTAACAATACAGATTGTGTCAAAGCAACTGTACATGATTAATTAGGAAAATAGTGTGTCATTAATGCAAAATTACAATGGTAAACACTCAATTTTCATTTAAAGGCAGTTCATCATTGAATTCAGTGATGTCATCATCCAGCTCAGTTCAGTTTAAATAGTATCTGTGCAAACAAGTCAACGATATCGCTGGAAATTAAGTGTCCCCAACTAAGCAAGCCAGAGGTGACAGCGGCAAGGAACCAAAAATCCATCGGTGACAGAATGGAGAAAAAACCTTGGGAGAAACCAGGCTCAGTCGGGGGGCCAGTTCTCCTCTGGCCAGACGAAACCAGCAGTTCAAATCCAGGCTGCAGCAAAGTCACATTGAGCAGAGGACTCAACTGGTTCCTGTGGTCTTGTCCCGGTGGCCGTCTAGGAGACAACCGGTTCCGGTTGTCCTAATTAATGCAGCCTAACAATCCTTTAACGGATTTGAATATTAGAAATGTGTTCGTGTGTTATGTGTAAGCCAGGTTAAAGAACGCAGAAAAGATTGTTTTTATCGAAAACAAAAATTGACTCCAATTTAATCATTTCGAAATCATTACTTTAAACATTCAAGTAATTTTCAAGTACCTTTTCATAAATGTGGCTGTTTTCAATAGTTTTCCAGGATTTACATTTTAAAAAGTCAAATTCAAGTACTTCAAGCACTTAAAGCACCTTGTACGAACCCTGTAGAGAGCTAAGAGTAAATATTTTGCATAGGTCTCAGTGGATATAGCAAGAAAAATGGGATTAGTTAACGGTAACTCATCCATGGTTATTTCACTCAGTAGTCATTGATTTATATCTACTGGAAAATAGTAATCTATTCAAATATACAGGAAATCTACCAGTGTTGGTGGAGGATAGGATTCAAGCATTGTATCAGAGTTATGTAGCAATATATACTGATGGATCCAAAGATCCTACAAGAAGAACAGCATATGCGTTTACCATTCCATCTTTACAAGTATCTATTTATATTTATTTCTATTTATTTCTAGTCATTTAGCAGATGCTTTTATCCAAAGCGACTTACAAATGAGGACAATAGAAGCAATCAAAACTAACAAAAGAGCAACAATATATAAGTGCAAATGACAAGTCTCGGTTAGCCTAATGCAGTACACGTAGCAAGGTATTTATATATATATATATATATATATACACACACACACACACACACACACAAAGAAAAAGAAAACATCGGAATTTTCTCAGAATATACATTTAATATTGGAGTCATTTGCCAATGATTTCGAAATGATTCGTTCCAAGCAAGTTCGGAGCAAACCCCTCCCTTCCATAAGCCTACTCTGCTCTGATTGGTCAGCTGGCCAAGCCTGTTGTGATTGGCACAGAGAGGAGTCCTTGAGCAAGTTAGCGTTAGCGAGCGCTACCATTGACAAAGTGGCTTTACATAAAACAATAATATAGTGCTCCAATCCGTTCTTATAATAATGACATAAAATACAAAATCACTTAGCTGCTAAACTGTGAACACTTAAAACAATAATGGTGGATACGTTAGCCGAGTGCTCACGTGTCTACCTGATGAAACAATACAGTTTGTAAACCAAAATAAGTCTACTGTAATGTTTGAAGAACGACAGACAAAAGACACTCTGTCTTTTAATGAATACAGAACAGCTCTATCACAGGCGCACCAGTCTAACTCGCTTGTCTCTCCCCCATTAACCCTATAACTGCCGGTGCAGCAAAATAAACAGCAATTTCACAATGATTATAAAGTTTGTGCGCTACACTACATTATTTATTATTAAATTAAGTAATCTGAACAACGTCAGTCTACATCAGGGATGCCCAACCCTGCTCCTGGTGATCGACTGTCCTGCAAATTTTAGCTCCAACTCTAATCAAACACACCTGCCTTTAATTTTTAAGTGATCCTGAAGATCTTAATTAGTTGCTTCAGGTGTGTTTGATTAGGGTTGGAGCTGAACTTTGCAGGACGCCGAGATAAACCTCACAGGTGTGGCATATCAAGATGCTGATTTGACAGCATGATTATTGCACAGGTGTGAGGTGTGCTGGCCACAATAAAAGGCCACTCTAAAATGTGCAGTTTTACTGTATTGGGGGGATTAACAACTTGTTTTCATTTAAGGATAGCTACGTTATAAATTGCAAAAGAGATATTTTTCAAAAACCCATATGACCTGCTTTTTAAATTAAAAAAGAAGATAAATAGATGAAGTAGAATTAAAATAGAATAGAAAGTGCTAGTTTTAAATTAATAAATAGATGAAGTAGAATTAAAATAGAATAGAAAGTGCTAGAGTTAGAGGGTCAAATAGGTCAAATAAAGATGTGTTTTTAGTCGTTTCTTGAAGATGGCTAAGGACTCAGCTGCTCGGATTGATTTGGGCAG
>NW_015538005.1:28757-36885 GCF_001515605.1 Sinocyclocheilus anshuiensis
GTAAATGGGTGCAGAGCCAGTGGTGGTTTTGTAGGCAAACATTAATGCCTTGAATTTTATGCAAGCAGCTACTGGTAGCCAGTGCAAATTGATTAACAGAGGTGTGATATGCGGGGGGTTTTTTTCGGCTCATTAAAGATTAATCTTGCAGCGACATTTTGGATTAATTGTAGAGGTTTGATAGAAGTGGCTGGAAGACCTGCCAAGAGAGCATTCAGTAGGATTTTGTGATTTGTGCCATACTCTTTCTGCAGCTCTGAGCTTAGAATAATGTTCGCGGAGAACATCAGATAGCCAAGGGGCAGAAGAGGTGGTACGAGCTGGCCTGGAAGACAAGGGGCAGACACTGTCTAAACAAGATGTAAGAGTGGAGCAGAAAGTATCAGTAGCACTGTTAACATCAAGAGATGATAACTGTTCAGGGGTGAGTGAGCGTAGGTTACATCAAAAAGTGACATGTGGAGGGGTATGTGTTGTGTCAGGAACCATGTTGAGGTTAAGAGTGAAGAGGAAGTGATCCGAGGTGTGCAGTGGAGTAACCAGTACATGATCAGTGGAGCAGTGTCGTGTGTAAATAATCTGATTGTATCTATCAATAGGAAAACATCAGATCACCTGGCAGTTTATACAGTTGAGTTAATAACTGTCACCCCCCCTTTTTGAACATAAACTTGAAAGTGCACTATTCAAACTTAAAATGTTTATATACTTTTGAATACAGACACAGGTTGGTCTCTTTTTAAAGGAACAGTCCACTATTTTTGAAAATAGCCTCATTTTCCAACTCCCCTAGAGTTAAACAGTTGAGTTTTACCGTTTTCGAATCCATTCAGCCGATCTCCGGGTCTGGCGGTAGCACTTTTAGCTTAGCTTAGCATAGATCATTGAATCTGATTAGACCATTAGCATCTCGCTCAAAAATGACCGAAGAGTTTCAATATTTTTCCTATTTAAAACTTGACTATTCTGTAGTTACATCATGTACTAAGACTGACGGAAAATGAATAGTTGCGATTTTTGTTGCGAACTATACTCTCATTCCGGTGTAATAATCAAGGAACTTTGCTGCCGTACCATGGGTGCAGTAGGTGCAATGATATTACGCAGCGCCTGATAATAGGCTTATTGGAAGTTACCTAGCTGAGACTATTTTCAGGCGCTGCGTAATATCATTGCGCCTGCTGCACCAGACCTTTCCATCGAAATGTATTTTGTCAAGATTCTAAAATGTTTTGATTCCAAAAGACCCTAATACATTTTGTAATATGACACCCCGCACTAAGGGGGAGGAGCCCGCTAAATGATTTTAAGGTCCATTTCTATGGTAACGCAATGTCTGATTTCAAAACGGTTTTCACAGGATGAATTTTAAGATTTTAAGCTTTCAAATGATATATAATATATGATTACTAAAACATGATACGGAAAAAATATATAATTTTTGTGACAAAAGGTCAGAGCTCCTATTATGGTGTATACAGTGGGTACGGAAAGTATTCAGACCCCCTTCAATTTTTCACTCTTTGTTATATTGCAGCCATTTGCTAAAATCATTTAAGTTCATTTTTTTTCATCATTAATGTACACACAGCACCCCATATTGACAGAAAAACACAGAATCGTTGACATTTTTGCAGATTTATTAAAAAAGAAAAACTGAAATATCACATGGTCCTAAGTATTCAGACCAAAAATTGAAGGGGGTCTGAATACTTTCCGTACCCACTGTATGTTTTGAGGTGCACTCTTGTCATGAATTAATCTGTTACTGCTCCTACATAATTTTTAACAACAAACAGTGGTAGAATATCTATTTAGGAGTCTTAGACCTTTCCAACGATATATAGTTTGTCATGTTTAGATTAGGATTTAATTATAATATATTAAAGAAAACTGGGATGGTGACAGTTAAGGGGTTAGTAGCAATTGCAACAGCTCTGCACTGGGTAGAACAAGTTAAACTAAACAAAGATATTCTGTGCTCAGATTCAAGTTCAGCGTTATTATCTTTACAGTCATTTTCATCCCGGAGTAGGCAAGACATATTTAATGAAATATATGAAACTCTTTTCAGACTTCATAATTTTAATATAGTGGTTACATTTATGTGGGTGCCAGCTCACAGCGGAGTTAAAGGCAATGAAATAGCAGATTCATTAGCACAGGACGCAATCAGGCAGGAAAATACAATGGACATTTTATTTAGCAAAACAGAAATAAAGACAATAATTAAAAGTAAAATCATCAGCAAATGGCAAGATAAATGTAACAAGGGAAGTACAGGCAGACATCTTTATTATACCATCCAGAAGGAAGTGGGAAGGATGAGGATGACAGGGCGAAGTACCAAGGAGGAAAATATAATATCAAGGTTAAGACTGGGTCACACAAGACTAAATAAGACATTACATCTCATTGGAAAACATCCAACAGGTCTATGTGAGTGTGGTCAGGAGGAGGAATCAGTAGAGCATGTACTATGTCACTGCCAAAAGTATATTACAGAAAGAGAAATATTCAGAAGGACACCACAGAAGATACTAGATGCAAAGCAAATACTCGGTCGAACAGGAAATTATTTTATTGTATTTTTGAGGGAAACTGGGTTAATAAATAGAATATAAAGTTAAAATTTTTTTTTATTATTATTATTGTTTATATATAAAGTTCTGTTCATCACTCTGGTCCACACTCTAGTATAGTAGGTGGCAGTAATGCAATTTAAGGTTGGATGCCACCTGCCATAAAACAAGAAGAAGAAAAAGAAGAAGAAGAAATTAATTATTAAGAAAACTCTACAACATGGGATGCAAATAATTTACAATCAGAAATGTATTAAATACAAATCAAGGATCAGGTAAAATGATAAAAGCTGTTTTAAAATTCATTAAAAATAGTGAAATCACTTCAAACTTTAGCACAGGAGGTGGCGATATGCGTCTAAAAGCTGGTATGCAAATCGCCATTAAACCCACAGAAGAAGAAGAAGAAGAAGAAGGAGTGAGGTTCGATCACTCTGGTTTTGATTAACACAACCTAGAACCAACATAGCTTCACGGATCGAGTGCTGACGGGCCCTGCGTTCCATTCGGAAGGGCTCATCCCTATGCCCTAATCCCTTCAAAGGGTTTGCCCTCCAGAGTGAGAGCTTCGAAGGGTTGAAGGGTGTAGGGGACCAAACAACTGTTTCTTGAAGTGCCCTTCTGCGTCATCATCACGTGCCCACATGGCGGCGCCGTCATCATGCAAAGAATCTGCATGATGGATCATGGGAGCCCGAAGTGTCCATCAGTTGTACTCTTCGAAATCCTTCATTCCGAAGGGCCCTTTGAAGTGGCCAGTTTTGAGCACTTCGGTTTGGAACGACCCTTCAATATGGCGGCCATGATTGTTTTCACTCCGAAGTGCCCTTCGGAGGGTGATATATCCCGTTTGGAACGCACCAGGGGTTGGTCGGCAGCAGCGGGAGGCCGGCGTCCACGTGGAAGTTTGAGATTTTGTGCATCAAGGAGCGATCATAGCAGAGTGGAAACTAAATGTTGCTGTTGTGCAGTAATGGATGAAGACTCAGAGGAATCATTAATGGAGGAAGGCATAGTATTTACGGAGGTATCACCAAGAAAGAAAAATAAAAAACGCAAGAAAATTAATAAGAAACAGGAAGATGGCAACGTAAGGATTTTAGGTATTCAAGATACATTTAAAGAAAAGCCCAAAACACATCAGCAAATTTCTAGAGAAGATCAAGTTCAGAATCATGGAGATGATGGATTTAAAGTTATGATGACATTTGAAAAGATTTCAGGGAAACATTTGCATCCCATAGGATTATCCAAAGCAATAGACAAAACAGTTGGAGCAGTTGTCTTAGCTAAATGCCTGGGACAAGGGAGAGTTTTGATAATAGTGAAGGATGTTGGACAAAAAAACAAATGACTTAATATTAAAGAAATGAATGGAGAAAAGATCACTGCTAAAGAAATTGGAGTAAATAAGTATGAAAAGGGAGTAATATATGGAATTCCAACATATATAACCTCTGATGAAATCCAAGAAAACATTAAGGGAGGTAAAATAGTTAACGTAAAGAGACTGTATAAGAAAAACGATGGACAACGACAGGAAAGTTTGAGTGTTTTGTTAAGTTTTGACGGAAAAATGCCGGAAAAAGTACAAATGGGATATATAAGCTATCCAGTGAGGGTGTATGTTCCAATGCCTTTGAGGTGTTTTAAATACCAACGAATGGGACATGTGGCTGCATGTGGGGGAGAACATGATTATGACAAATGTTCAGAGACAAATGGTATAAAATGCTGTAACTGTGACTAAGGATGTGAGGTACAAGTTAAAGCAAGAGAAATCCAGAAATACAAGGCTGTGCATAATGTTACCTATGCTGAAGCAGTGAAGGTATGTAGCAAGGTCAGGAGGGAAGAGACTAGTGGAAAAATCAAACAAGATTCAAGGAACATACAAAAGAGTCACAATGTAAACATCAGTGTGTCCTAAAAGAGAATTCTTTAATAATGACAAAAGAGAATTTTTTAGCCTTTACTGTCAAGGTGATTAATGTAACAGCTATGTTGCCAAGTAGATCAGCCAAGATCAAGACAATCCTAGAAGCTGCATCCGAGTTTCTAGGTATCTATGGAATTTCAGCAAACATGATACATGATATCCTCACTCGAGCAGCTTCAGTAGAAACTTCCCAGGTATCTGAATAGATATATGGGGATAAGCTTTATGCGATGGAATGCAAGGAGCATTGTAGCAAATGGACAAGAGTTTAGAAAGTTTGTTTTAGATTTAGAATATAAACCAAATGTTATTTGTGTTCTAGAATCATGGCTCAAGCCAAATCTTCAATTTGTATTACCAGGATATAGTTCTGTCCGGAAAGATAGAGAGGGGTCACCAGGGGGTGGAGTAGTTACTTTTTTAAAAGAAGGAACTGTATATAGGGAAATAAAAGAGGTAATGGATATAGAATGTGTGGTGGTGGAATTGTTTTATCAAGAAGAATCAATTGTTATATATAATTTTTATAACCCATGTAAAAAGATTTCTCTAAATTTGCTTGAAAGAATAAAAAAAGGAATAAGGAATTATGGTGTGGTGATTTTAATTCACACAATTGGTTATGGGGGAGTAAAAACATTGATGGTAGACATTGCGTTAGCAGCGCAAAAGGTCGTGGGTTCGATTCCCAGAGAACACACATACTGGTAAAAAATGTATAGCCTGAATGCACTGTAAGTCGCTTCGTCTGCTAAATGCATAAATTATTATTATTAATTATTATGTATAGATCTAACTTTAATTTCAAATGGAATGGATGAAAAGTGTGAATGGAAAGAATATAGATCATTTTCCAATGTTTTGTAAATTAAATGTAAATAGTAATAGTAGTAATAGGGAGTGCTTATTGCAATGGAAATGGAGGTATGAGAAAGCAGATTGGAATTCATTTAACAAACATTGTGAAGTATATAAAGACAGGGTGGTGGAAGAAACGGTAGAAACATTTTGTAAATCTTTTTCAGATTTAATAATGGAAGCTGCAACTTTATATATTCCTGAAAGAGCTGCGGGTCAGAGGAATAAAAGTATTCCCTGGTGAAAAGAAGAGTGTAGTATAGCAATAAAAGAAAGAAATAAGGCTTTTAATCAACTAAGGAAAAACATGAGTATGAGTAATATGATAACTTACAAAAGGGCAAGAGCTAATGCAAGAAGAATAATTAAAAATGCTAAAAGGGAAGGATGGAGGGAATTTTGTTCTGCTATTGGAAAAGATACTCCTTTGGACAAGATTTGGAATATTTTAAGAAATATGGCTGGAAAAGGGAAAAAGTCAAATCAAAGTCCAGTATTAAATGATGGAGAAACAGTGGCATTAACAGACATAAATAAAGCAAACATGTTAGGTAAGGTTTTAGAAGGTGCTCACAGAATAGATTTGGGAGAAGAGTATGAGATAAGAGGAAGAGAGATATTAAATAACAACCCAGATATAATGAGGAAGAGAGGGATTACTAATAGTTATATGGATGTAGAGTTACAATTACAGAACTAAAAACAGCATTACAGAAATGTGCCAATACTGCTCCTGGATGTGATAGAGTAAGTTATACAGTATAATGCTAAAGCATTTGCCAGACTCTAGTATTACTTAAATTGTATAATAAGATATGGTCAGAAGGAATACTTCCAAAAATATGGAAAAGAGCTATAGTTATACCAATAGTTAAGCCATGCAAAAACCCAACAAATCCAGGAAGTTATCGAACAATTGCATTAACGTCAAGCTTATGTAAATTAATGGAGAAAGTTATTGTCCAAAGATTATCCTATGAACTAGAAAGAAAGGGCAAATTATGTAAATATCAGTGTGGATTTAGAATTAAAAGATCAACAGTAGATGCATTAATTAAGATTAGTAATGAAATAGAAAAGACTCTTAAAATTAAAGAGATTATGGCAGTAGTGTACTTTGACATAGAAAAGGCGTATGACACAATATGGAGAGAAGGACTGTTAATTAAAGCAGCAAGGATAGGAATAGATGGTTATATGTATAATTGGCTGTTACAGTTTTTATTTGAAAGAACCTTTGTAGTTCAAGTTGGATTAGGTCAATCTTCGACTTTTGAAGCTGAAAATGGTATCCCACAAGGGAGTGTTGTCAGTACAATTATTTTTAATATTATGATTAATTATATTTTTGACACCTTAGGTGTAAGGTCTCTGTCTTGTGAAACAGACCCCCATAAGCTGTGGATTCACCACGTGAATCAGGAAACAGAAATATTACAGAAGGATCTAAAGATCTCCCCCCATGAGCCATCATGAGGTCTAAACTAATCACCCCAGCACATGACTCCAATGCTTCCTGTCAGTCGTGTCTCATCTACTCAGAGGAGTGATGAAAAAACTGATCCAATCAGGAGATAACACAGAGATCTTTTGTATCAGGACTACAACTTATAGATACCTCGTGATGCCCCACATGATAAATTGAAGCATCAGGTTAATGTATGCACGTTCCGCCTTGCAACCAGTCGATTGGAAGATCGCGCCGTGGGGCGGACCAAAAGTCAGCCTGCTTAAAAATGGATACAAAGCCCTCGTGGCTCGCTCGCTCTATCTCTCTCTCTAGAACTGTGGCTTTTCGCCTTGGTGACCGCATGACAAAACGCTCCCATGCCGTAACATCACGAGCGAGACTCCAAAACTCAAACACTTCAGTTGAAACTTCGTGATTGCCAGATCCAAAAATATGGAAAAGAGCTATAGTTATACCAATAGTTAAGCCATGCAAAAACCCAACAAATCCAGGAAGTTATCGAACAATTGCATTAACGTCAAGCTTATGTAAATTAATGGAGAAAGTTATTGTCCAAAGATTATCCTATGAACTAGAAAGAAAGGGCAAATTATGTAAATATCAGTGTGGATTTAGAAGTAAACGATCAACAGTAGATGCATTAATTAAGATTAGTAATGAAATAGAAAAGACTCTTAAAATTAAAGAGATTATGGCAGTAGTGTACTTTGACATAGAAAAGGCGTATGACACAATATGGAGAGAAGGACTGTTAATTAAAGCAGCAAGGATAGGAATAGATGGTTATATGTATAATTGGCTGTTACAGTTTTTATTTGAAAGAACCTTTGTAGTTCAAGTTGGATTAGGTCAATCTTCGACTTTTGAAGCTGAAAATGGTATCCCACAAGGGAGTGTTGTCAGTACAATTATTTTTAATATTATGATTAATTATATTTTTGACACCTTAGGTGTAAGGTCTCTGTCTTGTGAAACAGACCCCCATAAGCTGTGGATTCACCACGTGAATCAGGAAACAGAAATATTACAGAAGGATCTAAAGATCTCCCCCCATGAGCCATCATGAGGTCTAAACTAATCACCCCAGCACATGACTCCAATGCTTCCTGTCAGTCGTGTCTCATCTACTCAGAGGAGTGATGAAAAAACTGATCCAATCAGGAGATAACACAGAGATCTTTTGTATCAGGACTACAACTTATAGATACCTCGTGATGTCTTGTGACCACCAATGAATGAACTACTACATCCAACAGGAAGAGGACGAGTAATTTAATC
>NW_015538005.1:37393-38363 GCF_001515605.1 Sinocyclocheilus anshuiensis
GTGTATGTGTGTGTGTGTATGTGTGTTTTAGCTTAGTTTAATGTAATCTAGAATAGCCAATAAATTATTGTTTCATTTATAAAGAATCATTGTCTTGTCTTGTAATTTTAAAGTTGAACCTTGCCAAGATCTAGTTACCTAGCTCGTAGTGTATAACTTATCAAAGAACGTATTAACCCGTGGCCAGGGAAAATACAAATATTCAAATTGTTAAAATATACTGAGGTTAACGTCTCGCTGGATGACCGTTGATAAAGTGTAAACTATCAAATTGAAAATCAGTTCTAATCAGGTTGACTTCGAATTTTCAGATTCGATTCCATTCAAAACCTGAGCTAGAAAGAATAATAATGATTAATTCCCTAAGAAAAGTAATCTGACATTACAAATGGTGGAGAAAGAAAGCTGGCAAATTCGACTTAAAAATTAATGACACCAAGATATTATTGTGAATTTTCTCTATTTTTATCCGGAAAAATAGATTAGACACAGAGAAACAGAGGTTTGTGAGTTATTGTACCTGTTATTATAGCATGGCAGAGCATGTTGAATGAATGAAGTGAAACTCGAATTGTTGTTTAAAGAATTTAACTGCAGTAAAAACATTTAAATTTTGTCTGTCGAGACAAAACAAGTCGCTCTAAGGGCGCACAAGAAAGAAACGAGCGTATTCCTCGTTGTCAGACTTTGTTCCATGTTTTGTCTGTGTCTTGCTCCCCAGGTGTTCCTTTCCCATGTTTAATTTGTCCCAGGTGTTCCCCATGATGGTTCATTGATCCCAGGTGTGTCTCATCATCCCCTCCTCCTGTGTGTATTTAAAGTGTTCCCAGTCCCTAGTTCTCTGTCCGCTGTCGGCCGTTCCCGGGTCAAGTCAGCCGACAGTTAGTGTGGCAAGCCCGAAGGACGTTAGTCTGGCAAGCCCCGAGGACGTGAGTGTGGCAAGCCCCGAGGACGTGAGTGTGGCAAGCCC
>NW_015538005.1:38659-38832 GCF_001515605.1 Sinocyclocheilus anshuiensis
TTAAGCCCAGGGAGGGCTCCTGATCCCCAGTTAAGCCCAGGGAGGGCTCCTGATCCCCAGTTAAGCCCACGGACGGCTCCTGTTCCCCAGTTAGGCCCAGAGAGGGCTCCAGATCCCCAGTTAAGCCCAGGGAGGGCTCCTGTTTCCCCATTAAGCCCAGGGAGGGCTCCTGT
>NW_015538005.1:39099-40817 GCF_001515605.1 Sinocyclocheilus anshuiensis
AAGGCCTTCAGAGCTTGATTTGTATAAGTGCGTGTTCCACTTCCAAATTCAACTATGCTATTCATCTCCCTGGTTTGAAAATATCAGATTAGCTAACTGATAGTCCTCTGCCATTTATTCACTAAACTAGTGAACTTGAAAACTCGCTGCTCAGAGAGTATCCGAACGCTATTTTTTGTTGTTGGGAGAATTGTCAAATCTTGATCAAGTGAAATTGTGGTTAAATCCACGTGTGTTTTTGTCTGTATAAATATGTGCTGACATCTGCCGAGATATCAATGACAGTGAATTAATTGCAGTAAATCTGTACATTAATTGGCCAGCGCCATTTTTGAGATGTTTGTAAACAAATAGCCAAGCATGAGCTAAGCTAACTGAAGCTAATGAGTTTGCATGGAAGCATATGTAGAGCTATTAGCATTGAAGGCTAGCGGCTAGCACGTAGCATTGTGTGGTTTTAAATGCAGAGTGTTTAGCAGTGTTTTGAAGTGTTGATGTGACCTAAACGTGTGTATCTGAACCCTCACACTAGTGGGCTCTTTCACCTCATCCCTCGCTCTTTCATACTGATTTCATCCTATCTATCTCTTCCTCTCCTCCCATTGAAAAGGAACATTCCCAAACGCGAACGTAATAACCTTGTGTACACAATCATAGTTGGGTTTTAATCACGTTTATTTAAGGTTCTCCCTTGCTTAAAAGCTGTTGTTGTCTTTGTTTTAAAATTTAATCTTGGTCCTCAGCCTCATTACTTTAATGCTACGTTGTGATTAATTCAGCTATAACTGCTCTTATAATTTGAGGGACATCAGTAGGTATTATTAATTTGCTATACTTCAGGATTTGAAATCGTTAATTTAACTTAGTAATTAACTACAGATTTGAAATTTTAATTTCATTTCACAAATTAATTACAGTTCCAGCTTCCACATAGCAACAATATCTACTGATTAAGTTAATTATAAATTGCTCTTATTACCTAATGACAACAACATTAGATTTTTTTAATCATTAACTATCAATAGGGCTCTGAAATTTTTAATTGCATTTGTAAGTAATTAGGGTGGTATGGATTAATTTAATTATAATTGTTAATTTCATAATTAATTACAGATTTGGAATTTACATTTCATTTTAAAATTGAATTTCAGTTCTTGCTTCCACATGGCAACAATATTTACTGATGAATTGAATTATAGGTGCTATTATAATTTAAGGACAACAACATTAAAAGTTTAATCTTTAACTATCACTTCTAATTTGAAATTTTAATTTCTTTTGCAATTAAGTTCTGCCTTTACCTGTTAGTTTATAAGACCACTGGCCCATCCAGTTAGTAAAATCCGAAAAGAAAATTAGGGTTTTCCTCAATACTTAGGTCAGTTAGTCTCCTGTTACTAACAGAGCAAAACCAACCACTTAGGGGTATTGACCCAACAGCGCAACCCCCCTGTCAACTCTGCCATTTTTCCTAACATTCGAAGTAGCTTTTCTCTCCTTCTTCCTCTCTCTCTCAGCTGTCTTATTCAGATTTGACTGCTGCTGCTGTTTGCTGGGACTTACTAATTTTCCCACATAGACCACAAATTAGAAACACGCCCACCAGAGGATCACAGTCGCCAAGAACTACACTCACCTGTCCATTACACACTCACTGTCAAACCACACGTGACATTGCACACTTACACCCCTGTTTTGCCTTGTTTGTTTTGTTTTGT
>NW_015538005.1:41816-42816 GCF_001515605.1 Sinocyclocheilus anshuiensis
ATTTCTGATCGGCAGACGCTTTCTCTGGGCACTGGCAGAATAGAAGTGATGGCAATGGAACCATTGCCATCACTTCTATTCTGCCAGTGCCCAGAGAGAGCGTCTGCCGATCAGAAATAACAGACGACACTCACTTCGCAGTCTACACTGTCTCAACACAGCCCGCGACAGAATCACCTGCACAGGTGACCATCGAGGCACAGAGCCCCTCGAATGACTCAACCATGGATGAACCCTACACCAGGTTCGGTGCACAAATCCAACAGATCCTGAGTGAGGAGGATGCCGTCCACAAGGAAGCAGATCGCCATGGACTCAAAGAGGTTCTGTACAAGTACAAGGACTCCTTCGCAAATGACTCCCTGGACTGTGGACTGACCAACATCCACAGTGTGCACATCCCGACAAGCCCAAATGCACCACCCACATTTGTGCGACAGTACAAGATTCCAATAGCGTCATATGAGCCAGTGCAAGAAATTGTTGACTCCATGCTGGAAAAGGCCTGTAACAGCACATACTCTGCTCCGATATGGCCAGTCATGAAACCCAACGGCAAATGGCGGCCCACTATCGACTATCGCAAGTTGAACCAGCAAGTACCCTTGTCACGATGGCCGATGACCCAGTTGGACCAAGAAATTCCAAAAATCAAAGGCTCGACGATCCTTTCTACACTGGACGTCGCCTCAGGGTTTTGGACAATCCCTGTCCACCCCGATGACCAACACAAGCTGACTTTCACCTTTGGCAATCGACAATACACCTTCACACGGTGCCCCTTCGGCTATGCCAACTCACCAGCTGAATTCAACATCTTCCTGAACAAAGCATGCCCTGATGCCAGAACCAGAGTTAACCTCGTTTACGTGGATGATGTTCTTTTGAAAAGTTCAAATGTGCCAGACCACCTCAAAGAAATCGATCACGTCCTGAACCAGCTGACAACAGCAGGAGCAAAGATCGCCCTCCACAAAGGACAATGGTGCAAAACCAAAGT
>NW_015538005.1:42826-43935 GCF_001515605.1 Sinocyclocheilus anshuiensis
GGTGCAAAACCAAAGTTAAATATGCCGGGCTGCTTGGCGGACAAGACTGTATCGAACCACAGTCCAGTCGCACCCAAGCAATCCAAAACATAAAGACACCAACTAACATCTCTGAGCTACGAAGCTTTCTGGGAGTGTGCAATTATTCAAGAGAATTCACTGAAAGCTACACTGACATCGCACGACCACTAACCTCCCTCCTGAGAAAGGATGTGAGAAAGGATCTATGAGCGAGCTCAAACGATGTCTGTGCTCGGCCCAATGCCTGGCCTACCCAGACCCAGGAAAAGAGTTCTATCTGGACGCTGGATTCTCCAATCACTGCCTCAGTGCACTCCTGTACCAGCTCCATGACAAAGACAAGCGAGTGGTAGCGTATGCCAGCAAAACACTGCTTCCCCCAGAATGCAAATACTCAGACTGCGAAAAAGCTTTGCTTTGCACTGTGTGGGCCATCCAGCGTTTCTCCAACTACATTGGAGCTCAGAAGGTTATCATTGAAACCTGTCACCAGCCTGTAACCTTCCTCAACAGCCAACGAATCAGGGATGGCGTGGTAACCAACGCACGCATTGCTACTTGGCTAATGACGCTCCAAGGACGGGACGTCGAAGCAAGATATGCCCAAAACCACAGATCATATCTAGGAAATGGGCTAGCAGCCTGCCAGAACTGTTCAACGGATACGCTGCACACAGCAGCAGAACCCAAAGAACCTTTACCGCTGCAACTGACAAACCACAGGTACTTTGAGAAGAATGTGTGTGAAGGAATGCCCACAGCATATGTCGATGGCTTCTCCTACAATCAACAGGGCAACTTGAAAGCTGGAGCGGGCCATCTAGCTGGATGGAAACAGAATGGATTCAAGACAGCTAACAACAAGCCTGTCAAACATCAGGAACTCTTCCAAGCATGTGAAGCCATTGTCACTGAACATGACATGATCGTTTATTGGAAAAAGGTCCGAGGCCACTCACGTCAACCAGGACAAGACAAAGATCTCAATGGCCAAACTGATGCCCTCGCCAAAGCAGGTGCATTACACGGAGAGTCCTGGACATGTCCTGCCCTCCCACCCACCCCATCAGTGGCTGCTATAACCCGCC
>NW_015538005.1:43945-44870 GCF_001515605.1 Sinocyclocheilus anshuiensis
TTTTTTTTCCTTTGTGTCTCTCTTTGTGTTTTTCGTTTCCCTCTCTCACTATAATTTCCTTTCCCCTCTAGTCCCCTCATCATAACTCAACTTTAAATTCAGGTCCCGAAACTAGGATTGACTCCTTTCACCAAAATTTTTTTTTTCTGTGTTGTAAATCGTTGAAACCGATGGCTAGTCGACACCCCAGCGCGTACAGCTACCCTCACCTACGATCAACATGACACTGCCACGCGCTTTATCCTGCCCAACCAGACGTTATGGATCAATGTTCCTAAGGGCTCGATCCTCTATATCGATGATTTAGCATTGTATCACCTCACTGACGACGAGTATCAGGCCGAACTCGAAATCTCACCCTTCTTCAAACAGCATTCCTTCGTCCTCGATCCAGAACTGGAAGAAAGGATCAAGGAGGAAGGAACGCAACTTATTGATTTGACTCCGGTTGATACAGCTTAAGAAGCTATCGCTCGCCTTCCGCCCGCTGGCGCGCCAATCATTCAGTCTTGGTCTGCCGCTAATACAGCGCTTTGCGTTTCTACTATTGTAGGATATGTTGAGACTCTGACACTTGCCTTCCGGACTCCCTCAGGCAATGAGGAAACCCCTCCGCTTCTCAGATTTCAGCAAAATGCAAGTACAAACAAAGCTTCTATCTGCTGAACTGGTGCCGAGCTAATTTTAAGCAGTAAATGTAAGACAAATCTCTGCTTTGTGATTCTCTTTGAACGTATTAACCCGTGGCCAGAGAAAATACAAATATTCAAATTGTTAAAATATACTGAGGTTAACGTCTCACTGGACGACCGTTGATTAACGTGTAAAATATCAAATTTGAAATCAGTTTTAATCAGGTTGACCTCGAATTTTCAGATTCGATTCCTCTCAAAACCTGAGCTAGAAATAAAATTAATGATTAATT
>NW_015538005.1:45022-51453 GCF_001515605.1 Sinocyclocheilus anshuiensis
AGTGTAAACTATCAAATTGGAAATCAGTTCTAATCATGTTGACTTCGAATTTTCAGATTCGATTCCGTTCAAAACCTGAGCTAGAAAGAATAATAATGATTAATTCCCTAAGAAAAGTAATCTGACATTACACTCTATATGCTGATGATGGCGCTATTTGGAAGAGAGGTCGAAATGTATCTCACGTGATTGCAAGTATGCAAACAGTTATTAAAAATGTGGAAAAATGGACTATAGAATGGAGTTTTAAAATGTCAACAAGTAAATCATGTTTTAGTAGGAAAAGACAAGTTCCAACAGACACTGAGTTGGTATTATATGGTAAACCTTTAGAAAGAGTTCATGTTTTTAAGTATCTGGGAATTTGGTTAGATGAAAGTTATACTGGAAGAAACATATTGAAGAAACAGATAAAAAATGCAGGAAATTTTTAAATGTGATGAGATCAGTTGCTGGAAAAGAGTGGGGAGCAGATAGAGAAACTATGTTAACAATATATCAAGCCCTGATTAGATCTATACTTGACTATGAACGTATGGTGTATGATGCAGCATCAGCAACATTGTTAAGGAGATTAGATATAATACAATACAGAGCACTCAGGATATGTCTAGGAGCAACTAAAACAACTCCAGTCAATGCACTATTAGTAGAGGCAAATGAAATGCCACTAAGTTTACGTAGAGTAAAATTGTCCCTAGTATATTGGACATCAATGAAGAGTCATGGTGAAGAACATATTTCTAAAGATGTATTGAATAATTGTTGGGAATATACAAAGGAAAAAGGGAAGGGTTTTGGATGGAATATTAATCAACTAACAGAAATATATCAGATTGCAAATATAGAATGTAGTATGTCTCCAGTATGGGGCGAGGTACCAGCTTGGTTAATTCCTGAAGTTAAAATTGATTTGGAAATACTAGACAAGAAATGGGACTGGGAGGAAATGGGTAATATCAAATATATGGTGAATAGACATTTACAGCAAAGATTTTATGCGAGTACGCATATTTATACAGATGGATCAAAAGACCCAAATATAGGGCTTGCAGGAATAGGAGTTTTTATCCCGGACTTGAATGTATCAATAACTAAAAGAAGTATCATTTAAGCTATCAATATATGCTATTGAAATGGTCGCTATCATAATAGGATTGATGTGGATTGAAGAGGTAAGACCAGACAGAGTAGTGATATGCTCTGATTCTGCGTTAACATCGTTGTCAATCCATCATTCATGTAGAGAAGACTTATTAAGTGAAATATTGACATTACTATGGCATGTACAAAGAAAAGGTGTATTAGTTGGTTTCTGCTGGGTGCCAGCACATGTGGGCATATTGGGAAATGAAACAGCTGATAAATTGGCAAAATATACTTTAAAAAAGCGAGAAGTAGATCTTAATGTTGCTTTAAGTAAAGGTGAAGTCAAAACTATAATTATGGAAAATATTTTAAAGGATTGGCAAGAAACATGGAATTCAGATAATAAGGGGAGGCATTTATTTAATATAAAAAATGTTAATAATAAACGAAACATTAGTGGTAGAAACGAGGGAACAAGTCATTATAACAAGGATGAGACTGGGACACACAGGACTGAATGCATCACTATTTATTACTGGAGTACATGATAATGGTTTATGTGAGTATTGTGGGGAAAAATAAACAGTAGAGCATGTAATATATGATTGTAAAAAAATATGACGAAGAAAGAAAGGAATTAATAACATACTTAAATAAAAAGGGAAAGGGATTTGGGGTACTTGTTAGGATATGAGTTTAATAAAGATATAGTAGGATATAGGCTGCTAATAAAATACATTTATAGTACAGGGTTGAGCGAGAGGATTTAAAATCAATCTGGTATGCTGTAGCCTGATCTGGATTTTAGGGAACCAGGGAAGTGTTCTGGAGGAGCTGGAGACGCAGCGCCAAATGGGTCCCTGGAACCTGGGAATCTGGTAAAGGGAAGAGTTTCAAATTTATGGAGAATTATACAATTTTTTTTTGTGTGTGATTTTTTTTTTTTTTATCTTTTCTTGTTTTTGTTATGATGTTCATAAGTAATTTTGATGATAATAGATAACATGACTGCACAACAGAAACGTACTGTAGGTGGCGCTATACATTTAGATTGTTATGCGCCAAAAAACTAAAGAAGAAGAAGAAGAAGATTTTCTAAAAGAAGAATCAATCCTACAGTTAATATTAAAATGTATGGTCAAGAGTTGGAGCAGACATCAGTTGTTCGATTTCTAGGAATATGGATGGATTCGAAGTTGAATTTGAAAATCCATATCCAGAAATTGGTGGACAAATGCAAAAAAGCGTTAAATGTAATGAGATGTCTAGCAGGAGTTGATTGGGGAGCTTGCAGACAGTCCCTTAAAAGAATATATTGTGCTCTGATAAGATCGGCTCTTGATTATGGCAGTATGGTATATAGCTCTGCATCTAAAACACAACTTTTAAAATTAGAGGCAATACAATCACAAGCAATGCGAATTTGTTGCTGAGCTTTTAGATCGTCCCATTTATCAGCAGTTCAGGTAGAGATGGGAGAGATGCCTCAAGAAATTCATAGGCTCAAGTTAAGGATGAGGTACTGGATAAGCATATAGGGTCATTCGGACGTTCATCCAGTCAAAATGGTGTTGAAGGACTGTTGGGAATATGAATATAAAAAGTTATCAAGCTTTGGATGGAAGGCCAATGAGGAAGCAAAATGGGTTTAAGTGATATACATATTGCACCTACTGTGGCTAGGTCAGCAATTCCTCCTTGGCTTTTCCCAATGCCTTTGATTGATATCCAGTTGCATAAAGAAAAACATAACAATGAAACAAGTGTATTAGAAAGTTCAGTTGTACAGAAATATATAGATCTTACATATTATAGTGTAGTTCAAATATACACTGATGGTTCAAAGGATCCAGACTCTGGGAAAACAGCTGTAGCAGTATATATATTCCCCTATTCAAAATTAAAATGTCAAAAAGAACTTCAGATCATATTTCTGTATTTACTGCAGAACTAATAGCAATCTTACTAGCACTTCAGTGGATAGAAGAAATACAACCAACAAAGGCAGTGATATGCACAGATTCTCTTTCAGCACTAAACAGTTTGTCAAGTGGAAAATCATTAGAAAGACAAGACATGATAAATAAAGTAATGCAAAGTCTTTTTAGAATAAGACAGTATGGACTTCTGGTAAATTTCGTGTGGGTACCATCACATATAGGTGTGAAAGGAAATGAGGAGGCTGATCATTTGGCTAAACAGGCATTAAATCATTCACAAATAAACATTGAAGTGGCATTAAGTAAAACAGAAATAAAAGCGATAATAGCGAAAGAAATACAGGAAATATGGCAGAATGAATGGAAAGAAGGAACAAAAGGTAGACATTTACACTGCATACAAGAAAAAGTTGGTTCAGAGAGAAGAAGATTTGGAAACAGGAAAGAGGACGTTATAATTGCAAGAATGCGTATTGGTCATTGTTTATTAAATCAGTGCTTACATAGAATAGGAAAACATGAAAATGGAAATTGTGACAAATGTGGGTTAACAGAAACTGTAGAACATGTACTTATAAAATGTGAGGCTTATGAAAGAGAACGTTTCCAACTAAGTCAAGCTTTAAGGTATCTGGAAATAAATGATCTATCACTCCAGGTTTTGTTAGGTGATGGATCTAAACAATCAAGAATATATCGCGAATTTGTTATTTATTTAAAGGAAACAGGATTGATTAATAGGATTTAGGATACAGGTTTTTCTCTCCGGTTTTTGTTTTTGTGGGTTATTTATTTATTTATTTATTTTTTGTTAAAGGGGTCATATGATGCGATTTCAATTTTTCCTTTCTCTTTGGAGCAAAAAGGCGGGGCATAGAGGAGAAACAATAATGTACAGTATGTGGAAAAGAATGTTTTTTTTTTTACTTTAAACCGCATAAACACATTTCATTACACCAAATACACAAAATAATGTTCTTTTTAGCAGCATCATATGACCCCTTTAAATAGGTAGCTCTTGTTTCTAAAGTTCCTATTCATTGTGCGCTTCACACTCCTTTCCAGTAGGTGGTGGGAATGCACCTTTTAAGTTGGTTTGCCAACCGCCATTAAATCCTAAAAGAAGAAGAAGAAGGTTGGAGAGAATTTTGTTCTACCATTCGAAAAGATACTCATATGGATAAAATATGGAACATGTTAAGAAATATGAGTGGGAAAGGGAAAAAGTCAACTCAAATACCAATTTTAATTGAAGAGGATACAGTGGCAGTAACAGATATAAACAAAGCAAACATATTGGGTAAGGTTTTAGAAAAAGCGCATAGAATAGAATTGGGATAAGAATATGAATTAAGAAGAAGAAATATTTTAGACAAAATTCCAGATGTAATGAAGACAAATAGTAATAACAGTTGTATATTGTAAAACCAGGTAAAAATCCAACAAACCCAGGAAGTTATCGACCAATTGCTTTAACTTCAAACTTATGTAAATTAATGGAAAAGATCATAGTTCACAGATTATCTTATGAGTTAGAAAAGAAGGGTAAATTATGTAAATATCAGTGTGGATTTAGAGGTAAAAGATCAACTATGGATGCATTAATAAAAGTCAGTAACGAAATAGAGAAGGCAATAAAAATGAAAGAAATTATGGCAGTAGTATATTTTGATATAGAAAAAGCGTACGACACAATATGGAGAGAAGGGTTGTTAATTAAAGCAGCAAGGATAGGAATAGATGGTAAAATGTATAATTGGTTATCTCAGTTTTTATTTGAACGAACATTTATAGTACAAGTAGGAGCGTGTCAGTCATAAGTTTTTAAGGCAGAAAATGGTATTCCACAAGGGAGTGTAATAAGTCCAATTCTTTTTAACATTATGATTAATGATATTTTTGACAATTTAGGATATGGTGTGGGATGTGCGTTATATGCTGATGATGGTGCTATTTGGAAGAGAGGTCGAAATGTACCCCAAGTGATTTCAAGTATGCAAACAGCTATTAAAAAGGTGGAAAAATGGAGTATAGAATGGAGTTTTAAAATGTCAACAAATAAATCATGTTATATGTTGGTCAGTAGGAAAAAAGAAGTTTCTAAAGATATTGAACTACTATTGTATGGAAAACCTTTAGAACAAGTAAAGGTTTTTAAGTATCTAGGAATTTGGTTAGATGCGAGATATACCTGGAAAAAGCATGTTGAGGAAATAGATAAAAAATGCAGGAGGATTTTAAATGTGATGAGGGCAATAGCTGGAAAAGAATGGGGTGCTGAAAAAGAATCAATGTTAACAATATATCAAGCTTTGATAAGATCTATAATAGATTACGGATGCATGATTTATGGTTCAGCATCAGAAACATTAAGGAGTCTAGATAGGATACAGTATAGAGCTCTTAGAATATGCTTAGGAGCAACTAAAACAACACCAATCAATGCGTTATTAGTAGAGGCAAATGAAATGCCATTGAGCTTGAGGAGAGTTCGGAGAGTTCAGGTATATTGGTTGTCTTTAAAGAGTTATTCTGGAAAACATATAGCTAAAGATATTTTAAATATTTTAAATGAATACTCAAATAACAAAGGGAGAGGATATGGATGGAATATAAATCAGTTAGCAGAGAAATATCAGATAACAAATATAGAATGTAGTGTGTCACCTGTATGGGGAGAGGTACCAACATGGATAATTCCTGATGTTAAAATTGATCTAGAGATATTGGATAAGAAAAGAGAATGGGAGGAAATGGGTAGTATTAAATATAATGTAAATAAGTATATACAGGAAAGATTTTATGCAAGTATGCACATTTATACTGATGGATCTAAAGACCCCAAAACAGGGCTTACAGGAGTAGGAATATATATTCCAGATTTTAAAATATCCATAACTAAAAGATTAACATCTAAATTGTCAATATATACTGTTGAAATGGTTGCTATCATAATAGGACTAACATGGGTAGAGGAAGTAAGACCAGACAGAGTAGTGGTATGCTCTGACTCTGCTTCTGTTTTAACATTGTTGATTACTCGGCAAACTTCTAGAGAAGATTTGATGTGTGAAATATTTACATTATTATGGCGTATACAAAGAAAAGGAGTGGTAGTTGGATTCTGCTGGGTGCCAGCACGTGGGAATAGCTGGTAATGAATCTGCTGATGAATTAGCAAAAAATGCTTTAAAAAGAGAAGTAATAGATTTTAATGTTCCTTTAAGTAAAAGGTGAAATCATTAAGGAAATATTATTAAAGAATGGCAGGACATATGGAATACAGGTAATAAGGGAAGGCATTTATATAATATTAAAAAAATGGTTAATACTAAAAGAAGTGTAAGTGGTAGAAATAGAAAAGAAGAGGTTATTATAACTAGGATGAGACTTGGACACTCG
>NW_015538005.1:51885-54999 GCF_001515605.1 Sinocyclocheilus anshuiensis
AATGGAGTATAGAATGGAGTTTTAAAATGTCAACAAATAAATCATGTTATATGTTGGTCAGTAGGAAAAAATAAGTTTCTAAAGATATTGAACTACTATTGTATGGAAAACCTTTAGAACAAGTAAAGGTTTTTAAGTATCTAGGAATTTGGTTAGATGCGAGATATACCTGGAAAAAGCATGTTGAGGAAATAGATAAAAAATGCAGGAGGATTTTAAATGTGATGAGGGCAATAGCTGGAAAAGAATGGGGTGCTGAAAAAGAATCAATGTTAACAATATATCAAGCTTTGATAAGATCTATAATAGATTACGGATGCATGATTTATGGTTCAGCATCAGAAACATTATTAAGAAATCTAGATAGGATACAGAGCTGAAATGCCACTGAGCTTGAGGAGAGTTAAATTGTCTTTGGTATATTGGTTGTCTTTAAAGAGTTATTCTGGAAACATATAGCTAAAGATATTTTAAATAATTGCTGGGAATACTCAAATAACAAAGGGAGAGGATATGGATGGAATATAAATCAGTTAGCAGAGAAATATCAGATAACAAATATAGAATGTAGTGTGTCACCTGTATGGGGAGAGGTACCAACATGGATAATTCCTGATGTTAAAATTGATCTAGAGATATTGGATAAGAAAAGAGAATGGGAGGAAATGGGTAGTATTAAATATAATGTAAATAAGTATATACAGGAAAGATTTTATGCAAGTATGCACATTTATACTGATGGATCTAAAGACCCCAAAACAGGGCTTACAGGAGTAGGAATATATATTCCTGCTCTGATTGGCCAGCTGACCCAGTGCATTGTGATTGGCAAACACCGCAAGCACTCGTCGGAAAAACCCCTTACCATAATCGGGAGCTTCATCTTTCAAAATAAATTTAAAGACAGAACCCGAAAGGGGAACAGAGTGGCGTGACAGACACAGTGATGAAGCTGGTATGTGTTCTTTCTTTGCATGCACATTTGGGCGGCATTATGCAAATATTTCCACATAGTGAGGTAGATATGTGGGGGCGTGTTAGAAGTGTCAGAAGTGACTCCGTATCAGAGTCCACTTGCACAGCGCAACGGATCCGGAACAGAAAAGGATTACGGATCCGGACCGGATCCGGTCCAGACCCTACCTGTATCCGCTAATAAAGCGGTTCATCCGGCCCGGATCCGATCCGGACCCATTCATGAAGTAGTTCATCCAGCCCAGATCTGATCCGGACCCGTTGATAAAGAAACGGATCCAAACCGGATCCGATCAGGACCCCCTGATTAAGTAACTCATCCGGACCGGATCCGATCTGGACCCGCTCATTTAGTGGGTCTATACCTTATTTAAAATGGGTAATCTGGCCAAAACTAGAAATGGAAATACCTAAAATAGAGCCAACAAACATTATATAGACTAGACTTCTCTATAAAAGTATAATATGTCTCCCTTTATTAATATTAATAAACCATAAAATCATTCAAAACTTGAAAAAAACTTGAAAAAATCTAAACTTTCCTTGGCCAGTAATAATGAAACACTCTATAAAAAGTAGGTAATTACATGAAGATGTAAAATAAAAAATAAAATGCAACCACAAATTGTACAAAAACATTGTTTTATTTAATGAAAAACTTTACCTCGAAAAAGACAATTCAGTTCAATAACTTTGTAAAGAATGAATTAGTTCAATTCAGCCATAAGGAATTTTATAGCAAACAAAAGTTTCATTATTCACTTTGTGTCAGCTTGATGTTGATTTAATAAAATTCAATATCAGTGAAAATGTTGCAAAATTAATACATTATGAAACAAAACCATAGGGATCTGTGCAGAGGACTTTTCTGTTTCTCGTGATCTTTGCTGAGGATCTGTGCTGATGTTAGTCCAGTCGTGATGTTCACTTGTCGTGGTCTTCGCTGACATTCAGGGCTGTGTTGTGGTCGTCTCAGGGTGCAGGTCCATCATCTGATCTGGATACGGACCGGATCTGGCTATGATAACCTTAGAACAAGAGTGCGACAAAAACATTGAAATAAGTAACAAGTATTGGTGTTGACTTTTTCTCACAGCACCTGTAATCACACAAGCACATTTTCATACAAAATTTCATGACATCTCATAGCAAAGATTACTGTTAAATGTAGGACGTAAAAGTAGGCTAAACTCTATTTAATCTTACTTTTAAAGATGAAGTAGAATATCGAAGAATGATGTAGAATCAAAAACCAGACTGGAGCACTTGAATGAGTAGGCAGATGGAATCATGCATGTAGTACTACTGTAGTAGTGCAATTACTACTCTGATTACTTTTCAGGAGCAGGCTCATCAAGAGCGATTGCAAACTGCCTTAAAAAACTTGCTGGATTGTGTAGAGGAAGCACGGCACACCCCCACTGGTACTCCCACTCAGCCAAGACTTATAAGAACAGGTTCTAATGGACCTGCTGGTGCCTTACATACAAGTGTTTCTGCTGAAAAAAATACAAATAAGCCTTCACCAACTGTCAACAATGAAATGCAAAGGTTAGCTCTTAATGTTAATTGAATAATTTAACAGCATGAAACTTCTTCATCATTTACTCACCCACATGTTTTTCCAAACTTGTATGACTTTCTTCTGTGGAACACCAAATAAGATATATTTAAGATTATTTAAAAAAATCTTTTGGTCACCATCTACATTAACTACATTAACAAAAAAAGTTGAGACCATTCAGCTAAATACTTTATTGTTTGTTTTGCAGGAGAAAGACTGACATGAGTAAATAATTAGTGAATTTTCATTTTTGGCTAAACGCTTTAATGCTAAAAAACAGGGGTCTCCAACCATGCTCCTGGAAAGCGACTGTCCAGCAGAGTTCAGCTCCACTTCTAATCAAAACACACCTGTACCAATTAATCAAGTGGTCCTGGGTTACTTGAAAATGACAGACAGGTGTGTTGGAACTAAAGTATGTATGAAGGTAGCTCTCCAGGAACAGGGTTGGGGATCCCTTCTGTAAACATACATTATTTAGTAAAAAGGTTGTATTGTTTATGTTTTTTTGCTTGTCTCACTGTTGTCAGACTCTGTTCCATGTTTTGTCTGTGTCTTGCTCCCCAGGTGTTCCT
>NW_015538005.1:55368-67401 GCF_001515605.1 Sinocyclocheilus anshuiensis
GTGGCTCAAGCGAGCCCAGACCCCGTCGTCTTCGCGAGGGCGTTTGTTCCGCTCGCCCTCGCCAGCTCCCTCGAAGGGGAAATCCTCGCGACGCTGTTCCGGATCGGTATGACGTTCCACCATCCCACGGAGCTCCCAGACACCACCAACCTCGGCTGGAAGGATACAGTCATCCGGTGTCTGGAGAGTCTCCGATCCCGATCCGGAACCCCTCCGCCGGCCGTTCCCGGGTTGAGTCAGCCGGCAGTTAGTGTGGCGAGCCCGAAGGACGTTAATGTGGCGAGCCCGAAGGACCTCCTGTTCCCCCGTTCAGCCCAGGGAGGGCTCCTGTTCCCCCGTTCAGCCCAGGGAGGGCTCCTGTTCCCCCGTTCAGCCCAGGGAGGGCTCCTGTTCCCCCGTTCAGCCCAGGGAGGGCTCCAGATCCCCAGTTAACCCCTTACTGTCATGTTTAAGGTGATGCCGCCACAGGTGAAGGGGTGAGCCGTCACATTCTTAGTATTGCAGTCCTAAAACTGACAAGGCTTCAGGATAAACTTTGGTAAGATGTGTTATATTTGACACTGTCTGTGAAATACAGGCTAACGTCTCGTAATCTAATTATGTGATAACGAGCCTCAGAATTTGATTTTCATTAATTTCACTATGATTTCGATCTTTGACATGGTCTTACTCAGTCAATATTAAAGATATCAAGGTTATGTTTTCACAGAATGTTCTTCATGGCATGTAGGATTATTGTGTATATAGAAAGTGATATATCACGAAACTTGTGTTTTCAAAGGCAGTCACTAATGTTTGATTCCAATGACAATGTTGACATGCGCACAAAAATATAACAAATCAATATGAATGTTTTGTTGTATCAATTTTATAAGTGAACATTTCTAAATTGCCAATTCAGGTATAGTTCTTGTGAGGAAAATACTGAATTTCAATGCTTTCTTCAGCTAACACAGACACAACCTTGTTATTTGAGGGTGAGTCAGATCATCTTGTGCCCTCTACATCCCAAATTCTTGTGGAAAGTGACGTTCCTGATGGCTGGGAGGATGGTTGGTCACTCCTTCCATGGTGGCCCTTGTTTGTCAGGGATCAGTCCTGCAGTGATGCATGTTTTACTTGGGCAGCCAGCTGAAACAGCCACAATTCAGCTACAAGACTGCCCAGACCTAGATCATCGTGCAACTATACAGTTGGTATGCGGAGGTTTTCTTTTAAATCACTTGCATGTAATTTGTATTTTATTTTTTCAAAATAAAACCGTTTCCAACAGCTTGAGGGAGATGATGAACTTTCAGATCAGGATAAGAAGGCTGTCCTAGACTTGGCTCTGTCATGGGACCTCCCAGGTGTCACAAACAACAATAGACATTGGCTGTTCCACCGACTCCTGCATCATGCCATTTTTTTTTTTTTTCTTCCTGTTGTTCGCCACAATTTTAAAAGCAATTTTTGTTTCTAAACAATTTAAATACATAATTCATAAAATGTTTACAGTTTATTGTAGTTCATTTATTGTATTCTATCTTTTACAGTAGTGTATAAAGTTTACAGAAGTGTGATTATTTGTATGTAGGCCTACTCTCTTTGAGTAGTTTAAAAGGCATCAAATCCAAATATTAATATTTACTCGATTATCTATTGTTGATGTTTTACAGGTCCTCGGAAGGACCATTCGTTAAATGAAACAATTCAGACGTGGTTTAAAAGACACACAAGTTTGGTCACTGCTGCAAGAATGTCCAGATGTTGTCCCTTTGCTCTTCCCCAGAAACTCAGAAGCTGCCTGCTGTGCTCAGGTTTTACATACATTTTTGTTCAGTATTGGATAAAGTTACATTAATTTTGAAATGTTTAATGTCTTTTTAACCTTATTCAGACTGTTCTGGATAATATCATATGGCATGATGATGATGATGATGATACAGATACAGATACAGATACATACCCACTTCACATAAAATGTCGCATTGCAGAGTACCTCCGTTGTTTTATTGAGAGTGGTATGACATTCTTTAGGTTGAATTTAGGTTTGTTTCAAAAAAGAATACAACAAATGTGTTCACTAGAACTTGTTTGCTTTTCTGCCTTAGCATGTGTAGGCAAACTTCAACAACTTGTAAAGTTCTGGGTTGGATGGGAGCTTCCTTCAGCTGGCATGAAGGTTAACATGGTCTGTGCTGATCATCCAAGTTCATCAACATGCTTTCAAATCCTCCGACTGCCTGGCCACTACAGTACATTTCAGGAGTTTACTATGGATCTGGAAGCCTGTATTGCAACATGTGACACTGGGTTTGGTTTGATCTAAAGGGAACAATCTGTGCCACTTATGAATTAGTGTAAGGTTCCTAGTTTGTCAAACATTCATAATGTGCTAGATTGTAGAGTTCAAATTTTGTTCTACAAAGAACCCCACCTGATAAGACTGTTCCAAAACAATTACTAATGTTGAATGGCTTAATGTTTAAAAATACATTCATTTTCATGTCAATGTTATTGTGATTCATGTCACATAAATCAGCCAGTTCATCAATTTGCTAATCTTTAGCATAAATGTTACTCAGGAAGAAATTGTTCGTAGACAGATCTACAACGATCCTCACCTGTTTATGCCGTTCTGGCTCGATCATTTACTAGGCAGTAGCAGAACTGTGAATAGCTTAAAATACATTTCTGGGACTCCATGTTATTGTTCATTATGAATGAATGTTAATATGTTGTGCAGCATAATGTACAACTAACAAAATAAAATATTTCAAAAACTTTATTTCATTTAAACTGCATTCAGACATTATGCAGACGTTAAGGCATAGTTTTACGAAATACCAGATTTTTTTCTTGAACTCACATTCTTTACATATAAACAGAAATGCTGTTGCACATATTCTGAATAAAATTAAACAGACATTAAACATTTTAAAATTAATGTAATTTTATCCAATACTGAACAAAAAGTTTCTGGGGAAGAGCAAAGGGACAACATCTGGACGATCTTGCAGCAGTGACCAAACTTTTGTATCTTTTAAACCACGTCTGACTTGTTTAATTTAACAGATATGCAGATGTTAAAGGTGTAGTTTTATGAAATACCAGATTTTGATACCTTTTTTTAACTCACATTCTTTACATATAAACAGAGAAATGCTGTTGGACATAGCCTACGACTGAAATATAAATGTCACTGCCAAAACAATCTGATGGTCCCATCGGATCTATCGCAACCGTAAGTTCCCCTTCTGCCTCTGCAGTTAGCGGGCACTCTATTTCTGGTACTTGGATGCCTGAGTTAGGGTCTTGTGGTAGGCCACTGCTTTCCCAGTCAATCAAGGGAATGTGGATGTCCTATGTCAAGGAGATAAAATATATCTGAACTTTTATCATACAATAATAATTGAAATTGTCATGTCATGTAGTCCTGCCATGTGTGAAACTTTTTAACTTTGTTAATTTTCAATTTTATTAAATGTTAGGAGACATGCATTCATATAACATACAACACCTCATTTTCTGGAAGACTTAAGACCTTATGTCATCCCAGCTCCCACAGCTGATTTGGAGTCAGATTTCCCGCTGTACTTAGAGGGTGATTGTCCCATCCATCGCGAAAGGTGTCCAGATGAGCTTGCAGTCGTGGAATGAACACGTAATGACAACAGAAGAGATGCATACGATTCAACATATCCAGCTGCCCTTCTTCCTCCAACTGATGAAGCACATTGTAGTAGATGTTTGTGACTGCAACCCAGACATCTCTCCAGAGCCTCTCTATTCTGGTAATGTATTAAATGTTTAGTTACAAATGCACTGCACTGAATAAAATTATGAATAAATGCAGTGGTTTTCAAACTTCTTTGTTGTAATGCCCCCCTTGTGGGGGGTGCATTCCTTTGTGATGATGACCCCCCCCCCCCAATTAAATTTTGGTTGGTGTTCTCATTTTTCTGATGTTTGATTGCACAAAATGTTTGATACATTTCTATATTTCATAAAATGCCACAAAAACCGTGGCCCCCCTGGATCCATCTTGAGGCCCCCAGGGGGCCACGATCCCCAGTTTGAGAACCACTGGTTAAGTGTAACAGAGTCTCACCTTTGGTTGTGGACACTCTTCCCTGCAATGAAGCTGCTTCTTCCTGTACCTCGAACAGAGAACATCATACGGGCCACTTCTACATTTTCAACCCCTTGGTCTCCCCTGACCCTAAAAAAAAAATATGTACATAGAACATTTTAAATGTGGCTATTTTACAACAACCATTCCTTTACACTAGTACAAATACCAATTTTACTTCTAATAAAATATAAAGTATGTGATTGCAGTTGTCAGTCTGAAAGACATCAGTACACTCTCACACAGGCATGTCAAAGCCTGTTAGTCAACAGACTAGTTTATCCTCCACTAGTAAAACAAAGTTGAACCAGTGGATGTATGTGTTCAGGATAATATATTAGTGCAGGCTCTGGTACCCTGCTCTAACACATAAGCAAATAAATGATAGGCAATATTTACCGAAGTGGAAGACCAAATCTTTGAACAGAACGCTGGAAAAAGTACAGGGTGGTTGAAGCCAGATTATTGGTTGCAACGTCTAGGTACATGATCTGTGTAACATACGAAAAATAGGCAGTTTCAGTCTAGAGTGTGTGATTCTGATATCAATACAATATGAAATGTGAAACCCTGCCTGGGTAAACCCAGGTAAAGTCTTTTTTTGTGATTTAATATATTCTACATACAATTATTCTGAGTACATTCTGTGACTGCAATTTTGATATCTTTAATATTGACTTAATAAGACAAAGATTGAAATTATTGTTTAGGATGCCAATGTCTGGTATTTTCTGTGCAAATTAATAAAATTTTGAGTCAATAAATTGTATATAATTTCAGTGAATTTGACAGTTCTATATTGAAATCTATCATATAATCTTTAATTTACAGCTATAAACACAAATTACCTACTTTTGTCATTTTTTGACTATGACTACTTTATTTGCTCCCATAATTAGACAGGGATACATTTAAAGACCCTGACATTTTTAGGAAGTTGGGTAGTAAAATATACTTAAATACCTTTCTAGAAAAGCCATCGATACCCCCGAAGATCACAATGTTGTATCTATTTTTAGAGAAATGTATATAAAGTTTAAACAATGAAAATCAAAGGTCAGATAATAAAATGTCTGTTACAGTTTCAGGATGAGCATATGCATACCGTATGAGCTTGTGGTTGGTATCAATGTGCATCAATGCTCCTGAGCTGGGCACAGAATATGTCCTACGAACAACACACCCTAACTGTGTCAGTCTAGAAATAATGCCTGCACTATCAACTCGGTGCATGGATGCCCGGATCCTTTCCCACTGCACTCTATGCCCCATAGCCTGCAGCAAACCCTTCACCATTCTATATCCAGCATAAGGGTGTCTGGATTTTACTGTTGACACTAATGCATCCAGCTCCTCTTCCAAAACACTACTGTATGTGTCTCTCACTGCCAACCCTATTTCTGACATTCTCCGTTGTATGGTCCTTGTGCTCACTCCTAGCAATTTTGCAATGCAGGGCACTGGTAGAGACATGGCAATTAGATCCCGAAGACGTTCTTCTGGTAACAGTACTTTTGGCCGCCCAACCTTGCCATATTCAAAGTTCACAGTGTTGTGAGTACACTGTTGGCTGTGGTTAATCTCACCAATAATCTGAATAACCTCTCTGAGTCCCTCCATTACAGCATGTGGAAAATGTTCCTGACTCGAGAGTGCATTTAAAAAAACTAAGTCCTGGGTACAGGTAAACTCCAAAAAGTCAAAATCAATTGGTGGTCGATTAAGCAGATGGGACAGCCGCGAATGGAGCCTATCCAATATAGCATCCATCAACACTTCCTTAAAAGACAACAAGAATTACAATGTTAATTCTCAGAGATATTAACAGTTTTAATTACTGAATGTAGCGTCCGTTCAGTGTTGTAAGCAGATATATGATCTACATTTCTACATATATGCTATACCAGCCCGTATGGTTTTACTACAGTTAAGCCAGTGGTAATTAATAAGCCATAAAACATGGTTACTACACGTTTACTATAAAAAACATGGTTATTTTCGTAAGGGAGTGGTAATTGAATACAGTATTTTCTTTACGAAACCCCAGCTCAAATTTTTGAATCAACACATGTCAATTAGTGTATGTATCTATATTAAGTCTCTATATTTGTCTGTTTGTGCATTAAAGTACCATTCCTGCTGCCGCGAGGACGATGCTGAGCCGAAATGACGCAAGTGACGTCTTCCTGGCGCGTTATTGAGCCAATCAGATAATAGAAAACAAAGAGTCAACAAGAATCTCGTTTGATTGGTTACAAGAAATAAGTCCCGCCTTCCCACTCACTCTTGCAAACTCCAGTAAGTGAGAGAATCGTGCCAAAACTGCAAGCGCAGGTGAAAGAAAGACGGTGCAGCGCGTATCGGGTTATTTCAGGAAAAGTTTGCCCCGCGTACGCAACACGTTGTTTACACCTTTGCAACAGCTTTATTTTACACACAGAGACATATTCTTCAGAGTGAATCCGTTTTGCTGTTCTTAACACCACTGTTTTTGCTTGCAAATTGCCGTTTACAGACTTGCAAGGCTTTTGGCCGCATTTCAGCGCAAAAAAACGTGCCAAAAGTGTAAGCGCGGGAAAAACGTAGGTCAGAAGAATACAGATCATATTTATTTGAAGTTGCAGTTTTTCAACACATGATTTACACTTACGAAACATAGTAAAATGATGCAAGTCCTGTTTTATTGAGCGTATAACTTGATTTACACCTTTACAAAACTTATTTTGCGCATGCGAATTTATTTTACGCTTGCAATGTCACGTACACTTTCACAAATATTACCCTGCGTATGCAAATCTTATTGACGTCATTCTACCTTCATAATTCCTCCAATAAAATTAAGATTTCTCTATTAGTGAAACCGCCCCGAAAATAACCCTCTATAATATTTTCCATTTTTAGGCTATAGAATATGCAATCCTACCGTCTTTGACACTTCGGTGAAGGTCAATCTCAGTAACAGGAAACTAGTTTATATCTCGCAATTCTGACCTTTTTTCCTCAGAATTGCGACTTTATTTCTCAGAATTGCGAGATAAAAAGTCGCAATTCTGACATTATAACTCGCAATTGCGACTTTTTATCTCACAATTCTGACTTTATTTCTCAGAATTGCGAGTTTATATCTCGCAATTCAGGTGGCGGAATATGCACCAAAAGCTGGTTTGCCAACCGCCATTAAACATCATAAGAAGAAGAAGAAGATAACAGCAAAAGTAGGTAGCGATATGCACACAGAGGAGGGTAATAAGGACAGCTAAAAGAACATACTGGAGAGAATTCTGTAATAGAATAGGGGAAGAAATTGATATTAATGATTTATGGGCTATGATCAGGAAGATGGGAGGCATACAGAGAAACTATAATATTCCGGTTTTAGAAAATAATGATAAAGTCAGATCATTTGTCTGTTTTTACTACAGAATTAATAGCAATTATATTACCACTACAATGGATTGAAGAAATACAACCAAATAATATTGTAATGTGTACAGATTCAATGTCTGTTCTAACAAGTCTAGTGAGTGGTAAATCTGCAGCACGGCAATTTTTTTTTATTTTTTTTTATATAATATATATATTCTTCTCTCTACCAAATCTGTTCACTCCACACTCCAGATCAGTAGGTGGCGGTAATGCACCTTTAAGTTGGTTTGCCAAAACCGCCAATAAACAGAAGAAGAAGAAGAAGAAGAAGATACGCACACAGGATGTAACGCCAAAAAACGGAAGAAGAAGAAGAAGATCGCTTCACTCGCTGTATCTATGCAGAAGCAGAACACGCACACTAATTGTGTCGTATTTCGCTCTGAAAGTTTGCTCTGTCTTTAAAAATCATGGCTGATGAAGAATTGGAAGCCATTAGGCGGCAACGTATGGCAGAACTGCAGGCGAAACGTGGGGTAAGAGAAACGGAGAAAGAAACGAGCAAAATATAGTTAATAGTATCGCAATTTTTATACATATTGAACTGTACATCAGGCCCTTCAGTATGAATCAAATCTATTCTCGCCATTTGCGTTTATTGTTGCCTAGACCGCCCTAAAAATCCATCTAAACGTCCTCTATAATATATTTACGTCTCGCTCTCGAGCTGCTGACTAGTGAGCCGACAACAAACCTTAGCCACCGAGTTAATTAAGTGAAATGTCATTACAGGCTAATGTTTTGTGACTTTAATGGGCTCCAGAGCTTCATAATGATTATAAGTTCAGTAAGAAAGAGTTGTATTTATGATTTTAGTATATATTTGAAGAGTTAACGGAACTGAAGCTAGCTGAAATGTTTATTCTAAAAACATATTAATCTATAAATAAATGTAGAAGATACAATGGCTGTCTTTTTTGAAACATAATAACTAATCTTTAAGTGTCTCTATTTAAGTAAGTTTCTAAATATGTACTTCCTTAAAATAGACATAGTTGTCTCTTCATTTTAATTGGGCGCAAATACATTCAGTCATGTCTGGCTTGTTTTCAATATCATAGGGATAATATAATATAATGTGTATTAAAACTGATCATATTAGATTTTATTGAACTTTATTAAACAGCAATTTTATGTGCATTTTTTCTGCGCACAGTCTTCAAACTACACCCCCAGGGGCAGAAGGTCCGACTTTGCGTTTTGGAGATATAGTTAAATTAATTAAAATGCATAATACCAGACAGTTTAATTTGCTAATGCTTTGACATATAAAAAAGTTGACAACTTTTTGCCAGCACAGTCTGCTTTGTACAAAGTTTGTTGAAGATTAAATGAACAGCGTAAAAGGGGTTTGAACCCCACCCCCAATATAGCCCATGATTACTACAAAAGGAAAGGTTTTCTCTTTTGTTTTTGAAAAGTTTCACATACAGACATTTGTCAAAACAATCCCCTTCACACAGATCCACGGAAGATACTAAAAATGCTGTTATGCATGCCGGGCCAGTAGTTGGGGATGTAACTTTGTAAAGAATCTCACACATTCCTATAGACTGAACACGTAATGCACGTTTTGATAGTTTCCACGAAAACCATAATGGTATTGTTTCCAAAAGCTTGCAATTTTAAACCCTTTTCTTGCAAAAGTTTGCATTTTCAGGCCCCCAAAACACTTGTCGTGTATATGAACTGGCAAAATGCATACCCTTTTTTTTTTCTTCTGTTTTTAGCTGAAAATGGTGGCATGTAAATGCCCCTTCAGAGGAAAACAAATCTGAAGCTAGCCTGTACGATTCCAGAGATATGAATCAAAATGCAAATGGCATCTAGTTCTATAGTTTAGTGTCTCTACGACTTACGGTTTCTGAAGTACGGACACATTTAGGGCAGGAAAGAAGAAGAAATTTGGAATTAGATGCTTGGACCCCTAAAGGGATAATGCATATGAATTTTACATATCCCCTTTTAGGAACCTTCTAGTGACCAGCAGGAGGCCAACCAGAGGTACATCAAACAATAATAACAAACAAAAGTTTTCTGATGCATTAAATTAAAAGTTATTGGTCTTTGAAAAGTATTATGTATTTCTGTTACCCAATGTTGATCATGCTCTTTAAATATTTAAAATATCTGTTTATGTAACAAAATGTAACACGTTTCATTAAAATGAAATTCAACACTAACTTACTGCTTTATAAAAGGCAACATTCATTCAAATGAAACACATTTACTTGGAGGAATTCAGATCATTTGGGCCATTTTCACTCTATTACGTAATTTCACAAAATGTTTCTTTCATTGCTTAATTGTTGTCTAGACGGATTATGTCTGAACAGTTTTATTGTCATTGTACCTTTCACAGAGAGACGGAGATGAGAAACTCTATATTGGCTCAAGTCTTGGATCAGTCTGCCCGTGCCAGGTGTAAGTTCATTTACAAACCTTTGGCAAGCTATCACTAGTATTGTCATGTAAGCAGGGTTGGGACTAGAGGTCTGCATTCCCGTGGTTCTCCTGCGGGAACCGTGGGACCTGACCAGATTTCTTACGAGTCTGGATTAAATTTCCGAATAAAACATGGTAGAGGTCGGTAACTCTGGTGTAATTTGAACGGGAGAGGGCGGTCTAACAATATCCCGTTCCCGACTTTCCTCATTCTTATTTTACAGCCTGCACTCAAATTTTGTCCTTTTGCTTATAATTTAAAATGACAAATGTTGTATTTATTTTTTTTCCTCTGCAATACTTTTCCTACTGTTGACAGCAAAATTTTAAACAAATTGTATCTTGACAAGACAAATAAAAATAAGAAATACATTTTTTGTTCAACCTACATTTTTTTTTTTTTTTTCTCTGTGACACTTTTTTTCCTACTGTGTTGACAGCAAAATGTTAAACAAATTTTGTATCTTGACAAGACGAATAAAATAACAAATACAATATTTGTGCAGACCACATTTTTATTTATCTCTTTTTCAGTAGTGGAAATTTAAATGTGAGATTCTGGACAGTCGGGTCAGGAAGAAAATTATTCTAAGTGGGCAGCGGGTGAACAAAGAGTGAATGTATAGTGGGAGCGGGAGGGTGCGGAATATAACCTAGCAGGAGTGAGACTAAAAAAAAACAGTCTCACGCAGACCTCTAGTTGGGACAGTTACATTTAAAATGTCTTTCACTACAGATTACAAAATACATGTTTTAAAAGTAATTTGTTACAGATTTCGTTGACATCCGTCAAACATAGGACTTGATTTTCCTTTTGGTTAAACATTTACTGATGCTCAAGAAGGCAACACAATGCATCTTAATATTACTCATATTTCGTATTTTAAATATGTAACTGTTACATGCATTCCATTACTCCACAACCCTGCATGTATGCATGCTTGTAGATACTGTATTCTCTATTCTTACCAGATATTTTATTCTGTGCTGTCATTCAAAACCCATAAGACTTTCGTCTTCATGAGAGCACCAGGGGCCTGATGTATAAACGTTGCGTATGCACAGAATGGGCATGGAAATGTGCGTACGCAATTTTCCACACTCATATCGGGATTTATAAAAAATAAACTAGGCGTAAATATGTGCGCACCGTACGGACACTCTAGACCATGCGTACGCACTCTTTTACTGGAGGGAGCGAAATAAGGAAGCAAACAGAATGATTTTAAAGTCTGTTTTACATTTGACATACACGTTTAGATTAAATATGACAGTCTGAATAAGGAAGTTAAGCACTGAAATTTCATGAAATTATTATCCAGAAATTAAAACATTTTTATATTAATTTAAACAGAAATATTTGCAGTGGATGTGCTGCTTTCGAGCAATTTTCCTGTAGTATGCGATTTAATGTTTTAATCACAGCGAGAATTGCTTGGCGCATGACAATTCCGCTTTAAATTGTGTTCTAAATAGCAAAACTCATGTTCTGAGAAAATACTTTTGCACGAATAATAATGATAATTTTTGTGAACTTAACTTTGTTTGATGGCTTTGGAACATAGGCGGTAACGACAGACATAAGGATGCGCTCGTTGATCAAACAGTCCATTGGTCTGATGACAGTAGAACCTCTGTTCACAGGTGTCGCGCACAGACAGTAGCCTAATGATAACAAGTGTTGGGAAGGTTACTTTGGAAATGTAATAGGTTACAGATTACAAGTTACCCTATTTAAAATGTAATGGTAGTGTAACTTTTTCAATCATAAGAAATAGTTAATAGATAAGAAATCTTTGCATAACTGCAGGAAACACTGCATCTAACAATGGTTTGGAAAAAATAGTTATTTAAAAAATAATAATAAATAAAAGCATATACATCAACTTAAATCTAATAAGCATGTGTCCTATTCTGTGTACTAAATTCCTGAAACATTGGTGTCTCTTTGTATATGATATGACGACAGTTTTCTCAAAATAAGTAAAATGCTCATGAAGTGACTCAGAGCAGTTCTAGAGATTATGTTTATGTGTTCATGTACTCAT
>NW_015538005.1:67580-68071 GCF_001515605.1 Sinocyclocheilus anshuiensis
AACCAAAATATGAAATAAAACCGTTATGGAATAAGCATGTGTCCTGTTCTGTCTCCTAAACTCCTGAAATATTGGTGTCTCATATTTCAGAGCAGCCAATGCAATCAAAATAAATCAATTAAATCTGTATTATGTAGGTGTGTGTGAAAATATTCAAATGTAATCCCCTTTGTAATCGTTAACATTTTCATAAGTAACTGTAATTTAATTACACATTTTTTTCTGATTAGTTACATTTATTTTGTAATTAAATTACGTAAAGCCGTTACATGTAACTAGTTACTCCCCAACACTGATGATAACCCCTTTCGTGCTCCTCCCAATATTGTGACAAACACCATATTTAAAACATAGAATTTGAAGGAAACTGTTAGATATGCGCGTTTTATTGAATGTTTTGTTATTGACGCGGTCAGTCAGACAGCTATTTACACTGCAAAAAAATAAGGCCTATCTCTTTCCATAAAAATATAGGCTATAAACATTCTAAA